>NC_053023.1:78864344-78955276 GCF_003073215.2 Triticum urartu
ATACCCTACCCTAGTGTTGGGGAACGTAGCATAAATTCAAAATTTTCCTACGTGTCACCAAGATCTATCTATGGAGTCATCTAGCAACGAGGGAGGAGTGGATCTACATACCCTTGTAGATCGCGCGCGGAAGCGTTCAAGAGAACGGGGTTGATGGAGTCGTACTTGTCGTGATCCAAATCACCGATGATCCTAGCGCCGAACGGACGGCACCTCCGCGTTCAACACACATACGGAGCAGTGACGTCTCCTCCTTCTTGATCCAGCAAGGGGGGAGGAGAGGTTGATGGAGATCCAGCAGCACGAAGGCGTGGTGGTGGAAGTAGCGGGATTCCAATAGGGCTTCGCCAAGCGCTGCGGGAGGAGGGAGATGTGTCATGGGAGGGAGAGGGAGGCGCCAGGGCTTGGGTTGGGCTGCCCTCCCTTCCCCCCACTATATATAGGGCCAAGGCAGAGGGGGGAGGCGCACCCTTGGCCCTTCCTCCAAGGAAGGGTGCGGCCAGGGGAGGAGTCCCTCCTCCCCAAGGCACCTCGGAGGTGCCTTCCCCCTTTAGGACTCTTCCTTTCCCTCTTCTCTTGGCGCATGGGCCTCTTGGGGCTGGTGCCCTTGGCCCATATAGTCCAAGGCGCACCCCCTACAGCCCATGTGGCCCCCCGGGGCAGGTGGCCCCACCCGGTGGACCCCCGGGACCCTTCCGGTTGTCCCGGTACAATACCGGTGACCCCGAAACTTGTCCCGATGGCCGAAATAGGACTTCCTATATATAATTCTTTACCTCCGGACCATTCTAGAACTCCTCGTGACGTCCGGGATCTCATCCAGGACTCCGAACAACTTTCGGGTTACCGCATACTAATATCTCTATAACCCTAGCGTCACCGACCTTAAGTGTGTAGACCCTACAGGTTCGGGAGACATGCAGACATGACCGAGATGACTCTCCGGTCAATAACCAACAGCGGGATCTGGATACCCATGTTGGCTCCCACATGTTCCACGATGATCTCATCGGATGAACCACGATGTCAAGGACTTAATCAATCCCGTATACAATTCCCTTTGTCTAGCGGTACGATACTTGCCCGAGATTCGATCGTCGGTATCCCGATACCTTGTTCAATCTCGTTACCGGCAAGTCTCTTTACTTGTTTCGTAACACATCATCCCATGATCAACTCCTTGATCACATTGTGCACATTATGATGATGTCCTACCGAGTGGGCCCATAGATACCTCTCCGTTTACACGGAGTGACAAATCCCAGTCTTGATTCGTGCCAACCCAACAGACACTTTCGGAGATACCTGTAGTGTACCTTTATAGCCACCCAGTTACGTTGTGACGTTTGGCACACCCAAAGCATTCCTACAGTATCTGGGAGTTGCACAATCTCATGGTCTAAGGAAATGATACTTGACATTAGAAAAGCTTTAGCATACAAACTACATGATCTTGTGCTAGGCTTAGGATTGGGTCTTGTCCATCACATCATTCTCCTAATGATGTGATCCTGTTATCAATGACATCCAATGTCCATGGTCAAGAAACCATAACCATCTATTGATCAACGAGCTAGTCAACTAGAGGCTTACCAGGGACATGGTGTTGTCTATGTATCCACACATGTATCTAAGTTTCCTATCAATACAATTCTAGCATGGATAATAAAGGATTATCATGAACAAAGAAATATAATAATAACCAATTTATTATTGCCTCTAGGGCATATTTCCAACATCTAGTGTGGCGGTGGTGGATTGCCTCTTGGGCTGATGATGAACAATACAAGGGGAAGAACAGCCTCCTGAGGTTGAGGTGTTCTTATGCTTTCGGACTTGTGTGTATCTCTGGGTCCTATGAGTCTCCCTCCCATACTATGGTGGCTAGCTCTACTTATACAGGCCCTGGTCCTCTTCCCAAATATTGAGCGGGAAGGGAGCCAACAATGGCGGGCAAATTCGAAGGGAGACAGCTAGTACAAGCTACCTTGACAAAAGCGGTCTTCGCCTGCGAAAAGCTCTGGTGGTGACGCCATCTTGGGCTCCACGATGACCTTCGCCTTGCCGTCCGCCTGGTCTTGGTCTCAAGTCATCTTGCCCATGTGGTATGATTTGCATGTCTCAAGTGATTCAAAATCAAGTGAGTCCAAACGATCCATTTGCATGGAGTTTCTTCATGCATATACACCAATAGACATGGTTCGCATGTCTCAAACTTTTCAAAAACGAGTGAGTCCAAAGATCCATCAACATGGAGCTTCTTCATGCGTTTTATACCAATATGACTTAAGTGGAAGTGCCACAAGTAGGTGGTACTATCATTACTATCTTATATCTTTTGGCATGAACATGTTTATCACTACGATCGAGATTCAATAAACCATTCATTTTAGGTGTAAGACCATTGAAGGTATTATTCAAATAAACAGAGTTACCATTATTCTCTTTAAATGAATAACCGTATTGCGATAGACATAATCCAATCATGTCTATGCTCAATGCAAACACCAAATAACAATTATTTAGGTTTTAATACCAATCTCGATCGTAGAAGGAGCGTGCGATGCTTGATCATATCAACCCTGGAAATACTTCCAACACATATCGTCATCTCACCTTTAGCTAGTCTCCGTTTATTCCGTAGCTTTTATTTCGAGTTACTAACACTTAGCAACCGAACCGGTATCTAATACCCTGGTGCTACTAGGAGTACTAGTAAAGTACACATCAACACAATGTATATCCAATATACTTCTATCGACCTTGCCAGCCTTCTCATCTACCAAGTATCTAGGGTAATTCTGCTCCAGTGGATGTTCCCCTTATTACAGAAGCACTTAGTCTCGGGTTTGGGTTCAACCTTGGGTTTCTTCACTAGAGCAGCAGCTAAATGGCCGTTTCATGAAGTATCCCTTCGTGCCCTTGCCCTTCTTGAAACTAGTGGTTTCACCAACCATCAACAATTGATGCTCCTTCTTGATTTCTACTTTTGTGGTGTCAAACATCGCGAATATCTCAAGGATCATCATATATGTCCCTGATATATTATAGTTCATCACGAAGCTCTAGCAGCTTGGTGGTAATGACTTCGGAGAAACATCACTATCTCATCTGGAAGATCAACTCCCACTCGATTCAAGCGATTGTTGTACTCAGACAATCTGAGCACAAGCTCACCAATTGAGATTTTCTCCCTTAGTTTGTAGGCTAAGAAAATCGTCGGAGGTCTTATACCTCTTGACGTGGGCACGAGCCTGAAATCCCAATTTCAGCCCTCGAAACATCTCATATGTTTCGCGACTTTTCAAAACGTCTTCGGTGCCTCAATTCAAAACCATTTAACTGAACTATCACGTAGTTATCAAAATGTGTATGTCAGATGTTCGCAACATCCACAGACGACGTTCGAGGTTCAGCACACTGAGCGGTGCTTTAAGGACATAAGCCTTTCTATGAAGCAATGAGGGCAATCCTCAGTTTAGGGACCTAGTCCGCATAATTGCTACTATCAACTTTCAACTAAATTTTCTCTAGGAACATATCTAAACAGTAGAACTGAAGCGCGAGCTACGACATAATTTGCGAAGACCTTTTGACTATGTTCAGGATAATTAAGTTCATCTTGTGAACTCCCACTCAGATAGACATCCCTCTAGTCATCTAAGTGATTACATGATCCGAGTCAACTAGGTCGTGTCCGATCATCACGTGAGACGGACTAGTCATCATCGGTGAACATCTTCATGTTGATCGTATCTACCATACGACTCATGCTCGACCTTTCGGTCTCTTGTGTTTCGAGGCCATGTCTGTACATGCTAGGCTCGTCATGTCAACCTAAGTGTTTTGCATGTGTTCCGAGGCCATGTCTGTACATGCTAGGCTCGTCAACACCCGTTGTATTCGAACGTAAGAATCTATCACACCCGATCATCACGTGGTGCTTCGAAACGACGAACTTTCGCAACGGTGCACAGTTAGGGGGAACACCTTCTTGAAATTTTAGTGAGGGATCATCTTATTTACTACCATCGTTCTAAGCAAATAAGATGTATAAACATGATAAACATCACATGCAATCAAATGGTGACATGATATGGCCATCATCACTTTGCTCCTCTTGATCTCCATCTTCGGGGCTCCATGATTATCATCGTCACCGGCATGACACCATGATCTCCATCATCATGATCTCTATCATCGTGTCTTCATGAAGTTGTCTCGTCAACTATTACTTCTACTACTACAGCTAACGGTTAGCAATAAAGTAAAGTAATTACATGACGTTTATGTTGACACGCAGGTCATAAATAAATTAAGACAACTCCTATGGCTCCTGCCGGTTGTCATACTCATCGACATGCAAGTCGTGATTCCTATTACAAGAACATGATCAATCTCATACATCACATATATCATTCATCACATCCTTTTGGCCATATCACATCACATAGCATACCCTGCAAAAACAAGTTAGACATCCTCTAGTTGTTGTTTGCATGTTTTACGTGGCTGCTATGGGTTTCTAGCAAGAACGTTTCTTACCTATGCAAAACCACAACGTGATATGCCAATTGCTATTTACCCTTCATAAGGACCCTTTTCATCGAATCCGATCCGACTAAAGTGGGAGAGACAGACACCCGCTAGCCACCTTATGCAACTAGTGCATGTCAGTCGGTGGAACCAGTCTCACGTAAGAGTACGTGTAAGGTTGGTCCAGGCCGCTTCATCCCACAATGCCACCGAATCAAGATTGGACTATTAACGGTAAGCATATTGAACAAAATCAACGCCCACAACTACTTTGTGTTCTACTCGTGCATAGAAACTACGCATAGACCTAGCTCATGATGCCACTGTTGGGGAACATATCATAAATTCAAAATTTTCCTACATGTCACCAAGATCTATCTATGGAGTCATCTAGCAACGAGGGAGGAGTGGATCTACATACCCTTGTAGATCGCGCGCGGAAGCGTTCAAGACAACGGGGTTGATGGAGTCGTACTCGTCGTGATCCAAATCACCGATGATCCTAGCGCCGAACGGACGGCACCTCCACGTTCAACACACGTATGGAGCAGCGACATCTCCTCCTTCTTGATCCAGCAAGGGGGGAGGAGAGGTTGATGGAGATCCAGCAGCACGACGGCGTGGTGGTGGAAGTAGCGGGATTCCAACAGGGCTTCGCCAAGCGCTGCGGGAGGAGGGAAATGTGTCATGGGAGGGAGAGGGAGGCGCCAGGGCTTGGGTTGGGCTGCCCTCCCTTCCCCCCACTATATATAGGGACAAGGGAGAGGGGGAGGCGCAGCCTTGGACCTTCCTCCAAGGAAGGGTGCGGCCAGGGGAGGAGTCCCTCCTCCCCAGGGCACCTCAGAGGTGCCTTCCCCCTTTAGGACTCTTCCTTTCCCTCTTCTCTTGGCGCATGGGCCTCTTGGGGCTGGTGCCCTTGGCCCATATAGGCCAAGGCGCACCCCCTACAGCCCATGTGGCCCCCCGGGGCAGGTGGCCCCACCCGGTGGACCCCCGGGACCCTTCCGGTGGTCCCAGTACAATACCGGTGACCCCGAAACTTGTCCCGATGGCCGAAATAGCACTTCCTATATATAATTCTTTACCTCCGGACCATTCCGGAACTCCTCGTGACGTCCGGGATCTCATCCGGGACTCCGAACAACTTTCAGGTTACCGCATACTAATATCTCTATAACCCTAGCGTCACCGAACCTTAAGTGTGTAGACCCTACGGGTTCGGGAGACATGCAGACATGATCGAGATGACTCTCCGGTCAATAACCAACAGCGGGATCTGGATACCCATGTTGGCTCCCACATGTTCCACGATGATCTCATCGGATGAACCACGATGTCAAGGACTTAATCAATCCCGTATACAATTCCCTTTGTCTAGCGGTACGATACTTGCCCGAGATTCGATCGTCGGTATCCCGATACCTTGTTCAATCTCGTTACCGGCAAGTCTCTTTACTCGTTTCGTAACACATCATCCCGTGATCAACTCCTTGATCACATTGTGCACATTATGATGATGTCCTACCGAGTGGGCCCAGAGATACCTCTCCGTTTACACGGAGTGACAAATCCCAGTCTCGATTCGTGCCAACCCAACAGACACTTTCGGAGATACCTGTAGTGTACCTTTATAGCCACCCAGTTACGTTGTGATGTTTGGCACACCCAAAGCATTCCTACGGTATCCGGGAGTTGCACAATCTCATGGTCTAAGGAAATGATACTTGACATTAGAAAAGCTTTAGCATACGAACTACATGATCTTGTGCTAGGCTTAGGATTGGGTCTTTGTCCATCACATCATTCTCCTAATGATGTGATCCCGTTATCAATGACATCCAATGTCCATGGTTAGGAAACCATAACCATCTATTGATCAACGAGCTAGTCAACTAGAGGCTTACTAGGGACATGGTGTTGTCTATGTATCTACACATGTATCTGAGTTTCCTATCAATACAATTCTAGCATGGATAATAAACGATTATCATGAACAAAGAAATATAATAATAACCAATTCATTATTGCCTCTAGGGCATATTTCCAACCAATACAGGCCCTGGTCCTCTTCCCAAATATTGAGCGGGAAGGGAGCCAACAATGGCGGGCTAATTCGAAGGGAGACAGCTAGTACAAGCTACCTTGACAAAAGCGGTCTTCGCCTGCGAAAAGCTCTGGTGGTGACGCCGTCTTGGGCTCCACGATGACCTTCGCCTTGCCGTCCGCCTGGTCTTTGTCTTGTTGCACCGAAATGGCAACCTTTTCCAAAGGCCTCGGTACTCCGCGGCTGCGCTTGCCTCCTTTGCACCAATGAGGAAACAAAGACGCTGCGTGCTGGCGCCCGCCTGGTGTCGATTGTCATGGCTCACGTCACGAGAGCCTCGTGAGGTTTGCCCCGCCTTGATATCTCCGCTCCTCGTGAGCCTACCTGGCTCGGCAACTCCAGAGGAGTTCTTGCGTCGTCCGCCTCGCGAGGCTTGGACCCTCGCGAGGGTCTTGGATGCTTTGTTGATGAAGATGGGCCGTACGCCTGCTGGCCCTGCCACACTGTGGTCCGCATGCAGGCAAGTCTGGGGACCCCTGTTCCCAGAACTGCCGACATCCTTAGACTTCTCCAGTTTGGCAGTAACAGCAGTCAGCTGTGTCTGACACTGCTCCAGCTCCCGAGATAGCATGTTCTTCTTCTCTGTGAGTATCTGATTACACATTGATCCTTAAAATTAGTTGCTTCAACTATTTTCAAGTCTCGGGGGCTACTGGTATATGGCTACTAAATCTACACGAAATGATCTTACCCGCATATCCTTTGAAAGCTGGCAAGTGGCCCCAGCAAGCCCATCCCGAGCAGCTCGGATGTATGCGTCTGCCGAACTAAAGGCATTGAATGCCTCTTCAGTAAAGGTAGGGTCACGCATAGCTACCCTGTGGCACCGATGGTTCATGGCACTCTCCACCTTGGAGTTGGTGACAAATACATTGTCCCATCGTCGGAGAGAGGACAATCCGGCATGGCACCTGTATCGACTCTATCCCTAGAGGCAGGTCTGGGGTCGGATTGATGGACGCGTCCGGTGAGGTCTCTGTATATAGTCCGGTGAGTGCTCTTCCTGAAATATGGGGGAGGAGAAAAATGTCACAGTTCCGTATGTTCGCCGTAGGGTGTATCAAAAGCCGTACCTTTTTGATGAAGGTCAGAGCTTGGAAGAATCGCTGTCCGCCTTTCTTTTCGAAGATCCGCCTTGTGTCGGTGTCTCCTTCTTAAGGGACGATCCCGATGCAGCGTGGCGAGACGGAGCCGTCCCTTTCAAGCACGAGACAGTGTAGTGGGTGAGGCACAATGGGAATGCTTTTTTGGAGGAGATGCTCCCTGGGCACTTACATGGGAAGATGGAAGAAGGCCGGGGTAATCGGCTACGATGGCCACTTCTGTGCCATCGTAACTCGCCTGATAGAAGATACCCTCCTTGAGCTTCACGAATATATTCGGATCCTCCTCGAATCTGGGATCCAGGTCCCGAATATGGTCCTCCGACCATGGAGCGGGGCTGTAGATCCCCACGGTGGACTTTCTCCATTCCTGGTAAAAATGGTCGGTAAGATTGACTAATTGCGACTCAGGAAGAAGATTAAGTGAGGTGTTGGATTGAAAGCTTACCTAGCTGGGGGGTTGCACATGGAAAAACCATCTGGGCACTTGAGGCGAGTGAATTCTTCTTTCTCCCCTTTATAAAGATCAGCTAACATGGCGGCCAGGGCGGTGAAGTTATCCAGACCCTTGCGCCCATAGCGGGATGTATCATCCTCCCTGTTGTAGTTCCACATGGGGAGTCCTCTGGATTGGAGTAGTTGGACACCGCACATTATAGAAATCACCATGACTTCATTATGGACAGTCCAGACTGGGCGAGTACCTTTATCTTGTCAATTAACTTCCTAACTTCCGCACTGTCCTCCTCCTGGAGGCTCCGAGGGCGCCAGTTGTGGCGTTTCCTTAGCGGACCATGGGAAAATTTAGGTAGGCCACTGCTACCTCTTGAGCACTTGCGTTGGTTTTCCCTTGAAGAGGAAAGGGTGGTGCAGCAAAGTAGCGTAAGTATTTCCCTCAGTTTTTGAGAACCAAGGTATCAATCTAGTAGGAGGCCATGCACGAGTCCCTTGCACCTACACAAACAAATAAATCCTCGCAACCAACGCGATAAGGGGTTGTCAATCCCTACACGGTCACTTACCAGAGTGAGATCTGATAGATATGATAAGATAATATTTTTGGTATTTTTATGATAAAGATGCAAAGTAAAATAAAAGGCAATAAAAATAACTAAGTATTGGAAGATTAATATGATGGAAGATAGACCCGGGGGCCATAGGTTTCACTAGTGGCTTCTCTCGAGAGCATAAGTATTCACGGTGGGTAAACAAATTACTGTTGAGCAATTGACAGAATTGAGCATAGTGATGAGAATATCTAGGTATGATCATGTATATAGGCATCACGTCCGAGACAAGTAGACCGACTCCTGCCTGCATCTACTACTATTACTCCACACATCGACCGCTATCCAGCATGCATCTAGAGTATTAAGTTCAAGAGAACAAGAGTAACGCTTTAAGCAAGATGACATGATGTAGAGGGATAAACTCATGCAATATGAAATAAACCCCATCTTGTTATCCTGATGGCAACAATACAATACATGCCTTGCTGCCCCTACTATCACTGGGAAAGGACACCGCAAGATTGAACCCAAAGCTAAGCACTTCTCCCATTGCAAGAAAGATCAATCTAGTAGGCCAAACCAAACTGATAATTCGAAGAGACTTGCAAAGATAACCAATCATACATAAAAGAATTCAGAGAAGATTCAAATATTGTTCAGAGATAAACTTGATCATAAACCCACAATTCATCGGTCTCAACAAACACACCGCAAAAGAAGATTACATCGAATAGATATCCACAAGAGAGGGGGAGAACTTTGTATTGAGATCCAAAAAGAGAGAAGAAGCCATCCAGGTAATAACTATGGACCCGAAGGTCTGAAGTAAATTACTCACACTTCATCGGAAGGGCTATGGTGTTGATGTAGAAGCCCTCCATGATCGATGCCCCCTCGGCGGAGCTCCGGAACAGGCCCCAAGATGGGATCTCGTGGATACAGAAAGTTACGGTGGTGGAATTAGGGTTTTGGCTCCGTATCTGGTAGTTTGGGGGTACGTAGGTATATATAAGAGGAAGGAGTACATCAGTGGAGCAACAGGGGGCCCACGAGGGTGGACGGCGCACCCAGGGGGTAGGCGCGCCCCCTACCTCGTGGCCTCCTGGTTGATGTCTTGACGTAGGGTCCAAGTCCTCTGGATCATGTTTGTTCCGAAAATCACGTTCCCAAAAGTTTCATTCCGTTTGGACTCCGTTTGATATTCTTTTTCTGTGAAACACTAAAATAGGCAAAAAACAACAATTCTGGGCTGGGCCTCCGTTAATAGGTTAGTCCCAAAAATTATATAAAAGTGTATAATAATGCCCAATAATGTCCAAAATAGAATATAATATAGCATGGAACAATCAAATATTATAGATACATTGGAGACATATCAAGCATCCCCAAGCTTAATTCCTGCTCGTCCTCGAGTAGGTAAATGATAAAAAACAGAATTTTTGATGTGGAATGCTACTTGGCATAATTTTAATGTAATTCTCTTAATTGTGTATGAATATTCAGATCCGAAAGATTCAAGACAAAAGTTTAATATTGACATAGAAATAATAATACTTCAAGAATACTAACTAAGCAATTATGTCTCTTCAAAATAACATGGCCAAAGAAAGTTATCATTACAAAATCATATAGTCTGGCTATGCTCCATCTTCCCCACACAAAGTATTCAAATCATGCACAACCCTGATGACAAGCCAAGCAATTTTTTCATACTTTTAATGTTCTCAAACTTTTTCAATCTTCATGCAATACATGAGCGTGAGCCATGGACATAGCACTATAGGTGGAATAGAATGGTGGTTGTGGAGAAGACAAAAAAGGGGGAAGATAGTCTCACATCAACTAGGCATATCAACGGGCTATGGAGATGCCCATCAATAGATATCAATGTGAGTGAGTAGGGATTGCCATGCAACGGATGCACTAGAGCTATAAGTATATGAAAGCTCAAAAAAGAAACTAAGTGGGTGTGCATCCAACTTGCTTGCTCACGAAGACCTAGGGCATTTTGAGGAAGCCCATTGGAATATACAAGCCAAGTTCTATAATGAAAAATTCCCACTAGTATATGAAAGTGATAACAAGAGACTCTCTATCATGAAGATCATGGTGCTACTTTGAAGCACAAGTGTGGAAAAAGGATAGTAGTATTGCCCCTTTTTTGGGCCTTCTTTTTTTTCTTTGGCCTTTCTTTTTTTATTTGGGACAATACTCTATGAATGATGATCATCACACTTCTATTTATTTACAACTCAATGATTACAACTCGATACTAGAACAAAGTATGACTCTATATGAATGCCTCCGGCGGTGTACCGGGATAGCAATGATGCATGAGTGACTTATATGAAAGAATTATGAACGGTGGCTTTGCCACAACTAAAATGTCAACTACATGATCATGCAAAGCAATATGACAATGATGGAGCGTGTCATGATAAACGGAACGGTGGAAAGTTGCATGGCAATATATCTCGAATGGCTATGGAAATGCCATGATAGGTAGGTATGGTGGCTGTTTTGAGGAAGGTATATGGTGGGTGTATGATACCGGCGAAAGGTGCGCATTAGAGAGGCTAGCAATGGTGGAAGGGTGAGAGTGCGTATAATCCATGGACTCAACATTAGTCATAAAGAACTCACATACTTATTGCAAAATCTATTAGTTATTGAAGCAAAGTACTACGCGCATGATCCTACGGGGATAGAATGGTAGGAAAGACCATCGCTCGTCCCCGACCGCCACTCATAAGGAGGACAATCAATAAATACATCATGCTCCGACTTCTTAACATAACGGTTCACCATACGTGCATGCTACGGGAATCACAAACTTCAACACAAGCATTTCTCAAATTCACAACTACTCAACTAGCACGACTCTAATATCACCATCTCCATATCTCAAAACAATTATCAAGTTTCAAACTTCTCATAGTGTTCAACACACTCATAAGAAAATTTTATTTATTTAATCTTGAATGCCTCAAATAATTAAAGGAAATTACCAATATGTTTTGTAGGACTCTCAAAATAATCTAAGTGTAGCATGAGAGAACAATGGTTTCTAGAAAACAAATCCACCGACGTGCTCTAAAAGATATAAGTGAAGCACTAGAGCATAAACTATATAACTCAAAAGATATAAGTGAAGCACATAGAGTATTTTAATAATTTCCGAATCATGTGTGTCTCCCTCAAATAGGTGTGTGCAGCAAGGATGACTGTGGAAATCTAACAAATAAGGACTCAAATAATACAAGACGCTCCAAGCAAAACACATATCATGTGGTAAATAAAAATATAGCTCCAAGTAAAGTTACCGATAGAAGTAGACGAAAGAGGGGATGCCTTCCGGGGCATCCCCAAGATTTGGCTTTTAGGTATCCTTAGATTATCTTGGGGGTGCCATGGGCATCCCCAAGCTTAGGCTCTTGCCACTCCTTGTTCCACAATCCATCAGATCTTTACCCAAAACTTGAAAACTTCACAACAAAAACTTAATTAGAAAATCTCGTGAGCTCCGTTAGCGAAAGAAAACAAAACACCACTTCAAGGTACTGTAATGAAATAATTATTTATTTATATTGGTGTTAAACCTACTGTATTCCAAATTATCTATGGTTTATAAACTATTTTACTAGCCATAGATTCATCAAAATAAGCAAACAACACACGAAAAACAGAATCTGTCAAAAACAGAACAGTCTGTAGTAATCTGTAGCTAACACAAGATCTGGAACCCCAAAAATTCTAAAATAAATTCTGGACTGTGGAATTTATCTATTAATCATCTCAAAAAGAATTAACTAAATAGACTTTCTAAATAAAAATGGAGCAGTTCTGTGAGTGCTAAAGTTTTTTTGTTTTTTACAGCAAGATTAACAAGACTTTCCCCAAGTCTTCCCAACGGTTCTACTTGGCACAAACACTAATTAAACACAAAAAACACAACCAAAACAGAGGCTAGATAAATTATTTATTACTAAACAGGAGGAAAAAGCAAGGAATAAAAATAAAATTGGGTTGCCTCCCAACAAGCGCTATCGTTTAACGCCCCTAGCTAGGCATAAAAAGCAAGAATAGATCTAGGTGTTGCCATAATAGTAAGATAGATCATTAAAACTCATTTCATATTCTCTATGTTCGGTAGCAAGTTTTCTTTGAGGAAAGCAAAAGTAATCAAAAGGGCTAAATTTAATGGGACAAAAGTCCCCAAGATCAACTTTGGGAGGTATAGGTTTCTCTTTTGGCCCTTCGTATTGCACAGCCAATTCATCATTGTAAGCATTCTTTTGACATAACTTTGTGAGCCTATACTCAAGAGAATATCCTAGTTCATTATTTCGAATGGCCAAATCATCATTAAGTTCAGAAATCCTATCAATTAAAACATTGGTAAGAACCCTTTTTTCTAAGATTTTCATTGAAAGCAACATAGTCTAGAGATTGAAAACACATTATTTCTTCTTGATAAGAAAGGATAGCCTCTATGGGAGGACGGCAAGCGTCCACCCTATAATGCGCAAACATTTCTTTGGCCTCTTTAATATGAATCTAAACTCATGAGCCAAAAAGATAGTAGCGGCACGCTTAACAGAAGAATGCTCAATATTAGAAAATTCTAGGAAAATCCTTTGTATGCAAGGGTGCATGTGCATGAATTGTCTTTCAAGTTCAACTACAAGCATGGCAATAGCGTCCGCAAGACTACTAGTTCTATGAAGGATAGAATTACCCATAGAAGGTAAAGCACCAGCACAAGTAAAGAAATCTTGGATAACTCCTTTTCCAATAATATTACCACTACCAATACGGAAATTTTTTGTATGTAAGATAGGGGGTTCTTCGGCAGGAGCATCAAAATTTTTCATGATATTATTACTGTCCATAACGACAATAATTTCCCCAATTTCAGACGTAACGGTAGAAAGTGCAAAGGGCAAAAAGAGGCAAATAGAGAAAGAGGGAGGATAGAGAGAGAGGGCGAATAAAACAACAAGGGTGAAGTGGGGGAGAGGAAAATGAGAGGCAAATGGCAAACATAATGCAGGAGATAAGGGTTTGTGATGGGTACTTAGTATGTTGACTTTTGCGTAGACCTCCCGGCAACGGTGCCAGAAATCCTTCTTGCTACCTCTTGAGCATTTGCGTTGGTATTCCCTTGAAGAGGAAAGGGTGGTGCAGCAAAGTAGCATAAGTATTTCCCTCAGTTTTTGAGAACCAAGGTATCAATCCAGTAGGAGGCCACGCATGAGTCCCTCGCACCTACACAAACAAATAAATCCTCGCAACCAACGCGAGAAGGGGTTGTCAATCCCTACACGGTCACTTACGAGAGTGAGATCTGATAGATATGATAACATAATATTTTTGGTATTTTTATGATAAAGATGCAAAGTAAAATAAAAGGCAATAAAAATAACTAAGTATTGGAAGATTAATATGATGGAAGATAGACCCGGGGGCCATAGGTTTCACTAGTGGCTTCTCTCGAGAGCATAAGTATTCATGGTGGGTAAACAAATTATTTTTGAGCAATTAACAGAATTGAGCATAGTTATGAGAATATCTAGGTATGATCATGTATATAGGCATCACGTCCGAGACAAGTAGACCGACTCCTGCCTGCATCTACTACTATTACTCCACACATCGACCGCTATCCAGCATGCATCTAGAGTATTAATTAAGTTCAAGAGAAAAGAGTAACGCTTTAAGCAAGATGACATGATGTAGAGGGATAAACTCATGCAACATGAAATAAACCCCATCTTGTTATCCTCGATGGAAACAATACAATACGTGCCTAGCTGCCCCTGCTGTCACTAGGAAAGGACACCGCAAGATTGAACTCAAAGCTAAGCACTTCTCCCATTGCAAGAAAGATCAATCTAGTAGGCCAAACCAAACTGATAATTCAAAGAGACTTGCAAAGATAATCAATCATACATAAAAGAATTCAGAGAAGATTCAAATATTGTTCATAGATAAACTTGATCATAAACCCACAATTCATCGGTCTCAACAAACACACCGCAAAAGAAGATTACATCGAATAGATATCCACAAGAGAGGGGGAGAACTTTGTACTGAGATCCAAAAAGAGAGAAGAAGCCATCTAGCTAATAACTATGGACCCGAAGGTCTGAAGTAAACTACTCACACTTCATCGAAAGGGCTATGGTGTTGATGTAGAAGCCCACCGTGATCGATGCGCCCTCGGGCGGAGCTCCGGAACAGGCCCCAAGATGGGATCTCGTGGATACAGAAAGTTACGGAAGTGGAATTAGGGTTTTGGCTCTGTACCTGGTAGTTTGGGGGTACGTAGGTATATATAGGAGGAAGGAGTACGTCAGTGGAGCAACAGGGGGCCCACGAGGGTGGAGGGCACACCCCCTACCTCGTGGCCTCCCAGTTGATGTCTTGACATAGGGTCCAAGTCCTCTGGATCATGTTTGTTCTGAAAATCACATCCTCGAAAGTTTCATTCCATTTGGACTCCGTTTGATATTCTTTTTCTGCGAAACCCTAAAATAGGCAAAAAAACAATAAATTCTGGGTTGGGCCGCCGGTTAATAGGTTAGTCCCAATAATAATTTAAAAGTGTATAATAAATCCCAATAATGTCCAAAACAGAATATAATATAGCATGGAACAATCAAAAATTATAGATACGTTGGAGACGTATCAGCCACGTTGGATTGGGTCCGAGAGGATGACAACTTCAATATAAAACCACTCCGAGGGCCACTCCTCAGATGCCTTCTTCGAAGTGCCGGATATATATCCTGTCCCGGCTATACGCCATACTTCAACACCGCCCATCTTGAATATGGATCCCTTTTGGGAGCGAGGGACGAGGCAGAAGAGCTTCCTCCATAGCTCGAAATTGGCCTCGCAGCCCAGGAACAGCTCGCAAAGAGCAACATAGCCCGTGATGTGCAGAATGGTGCTCGGTGTGAGATTGTGCAGTTGGAGGCCGTAGTACCCCAGGATACCCCGGAGGAAAGGATGGATTGGGAATCCAACGCCTCTCAAAAGAAAAGACACGAAGCACACTCACTCCCCTTCTGAAGGATTAGGGAAATTTTTTGCCAGGGCCTCGCCAGTAAAGGATGTTAGTCTTGCCCGAACAGGGACTAGATCCGCAAGGGGGAGATAGCCCTGGACCTGGAGCTTGGTCAGTTGGGCATGGGATATGGAGCAGCTCTCCCAATCGCCTTATTGAGGGCCGTAGGGGTGGGAGGAAGAACTAGGAGCACTAGCCATGGTTGCGTGGTTCCTTGAGGCAAGTTCAAAGGATTCTCGCCTGGCATGGAATGGTATCTGAGATTTGATCTCCATAAGTAGACACCTTCTATACGCTGTCGAGGGGTTATCTGTAAAAACGCTTGGGCCCTTTGTATTTGTTTGCCACATGGAAGCTGAGGCGGCGGAAGCACAGAAGCCGAAGGGTACGACATTTAATGAAAACCGAGCTGTTCGAAGAATTTACCTTACCAAATCGGAGATGTAAGGACCGAATATAGCCCCTCGGTTCAGATTCTTTGAAGTATTCGGTGGAGGAACCCACCTTGCAATGCCAAAGACAACTTGCACGCCGGACATGTCGTCATTGAAGACTGGTTCGGGGGTGCTACCTCTTGAGCACTTGCGTTAGTTTTCCCTTGAAGAGGAAAGGGTGGTGCAGCAAAGTAGCGTAAGTATTTCCCTCCGTTTTTGAGAACCAAGGTATCAATCTAGTAGGAGGCCATGCACGAGTCCCTCGCACCTACACAAACAAATAAATCCTCGCAACCAACGCGATAAGGGGTTGTCAATCCCTACACGGTCAATTACCAGAGTGAGATCTGATAGATATGATAAGATAAGATTTTTGGTATTTTTATGATAAAGATGCAAAGTAAAATAAAAGGCAATAAAAATAACTAAGTATTGGAAGATTAATATGATGGAAGATAGACCCGAGGGCCATAGGTTTCACTAGTGGCTTCTCTCGAGAGCATAAGTATTCACGGTGGGTAAACAAATTACTGTTGAGCAATTGACAGAATTGAGCATAGTGATGAGAATATCTAGGTATGATCATGTATATAGGCATCACGTCCGAGACAAGTAGACCGACTCCTGCCTGCATCTACTACTATTACTCCACACATCGACCGCTATCCAGCATGCATCTAGAGTATTAAGTTCAAGAGAACAAAGTAACGCTTTAAGCAAGATGACATGATGTAGAGGGATAAACTCATGCAATATGAAATGAACCCCAACTTGTTATCCTCGATGGCAACAATACAATACGTGCCTTGCTGCCCCTACTGTCACTGGGAAAGGACACCGCAAGATTGAACCCAAAGCTAAGCACTTCTCCCATTGCAAGAAAGATCAATCTAGTAGGCCAAACCAAACAGATAATTCGAAGAGACTTGCAAAGATAACCAATCATACACAAAAGAATTCATAGAAGATTCAAATATTGTTCATAGATAAACTTGATCATAAACCCACAATTCATCGGTCTCAACAAACACACCACAAAAGAAGATTACATCGAATAGATCTCCACAAGAGAGGGGGAGAACTTTGTATTGAGATCCAAAAAGTGAGAAGAAGCCATCTAGCTAATAACTATGGACCCGTAGGTCTGAGGTAAACTACTCACACTTCATTGGAAGGGCTATGGTGTTGATGTAGAAGCCCTCCGTGATCGATGCCCCCCTCCGGCGGAGCTCCCGAATAGGCCCCAAGATGGGATCTCATGGATACAGAAAGTTACAGCGGTGGAATTAGGGTTTTGGCTCCGTATCTGGTAGTTTGGGGTACGTAGGTTTATACAGGAGGAAGGAGTACATCGGTGGAGCAACAGGGGGCCCACGAGGGTGGAGGGCGCGCCCTGGGGGGTAGGCACGCCCCCGACCTCGTGGCCGCCTGGTTGATGTCTTGGACGTAGGTCCAAGTCCTCTGGATCATGTTCGTTCCAAAAATCACGTTCCCGAAGGTTTCATTCCGTTTGGACTCCGTTTGATATTCCTTTTCCGCGAAACCCTAAAATAGGCAAAAAACTGCAATTCTGGACCGGGCCTCCGGTTAATAGGTTAGTCCCAAAAATAATATAAAAGTGTATATTAAAGGCCAATAATGTCCAAAACAGAATATAATATAGCATGGAACAATAAAAAATTATATATACGTTGGAGACGTATCAAGCATCCCCAAGCTTAATTCCTGCTTGTCCTCGAGTAGGTAAATGATAAAAACAGAATTTTTGATGTGGAATGCTACTTGGCATAATTTCAATGTAGTTCTCTTAATTGTGGTATGAATATTCAGATCCGAAAGATTCAAGACAAAAGTTTAATATTGACATAGAAATAATAATACTTCAAGCATACTAACTAAGCAATTATGTCTCTTCAAAATAACATGGTCAAAGAAAGTTATCCCTAAAAAATCATATAGTCTGGCTAGGCTCCATCTTCACCACACAAAGTATTCAAATCATGCACAACCCCGATGACAATCCAAGCAATTGTTTCATACTTTTAATGTTCTCAAACTTTTTCAATCTTCACGCAATACATGAGCATGAGCCATGGACATAACACTATAGGTGGAATAGAATGGTGGTTGTGGAGAAGACAAAAAGGGAGAAGGTAGTCTCACATCAACTAGGCGTATCAATGGGCTATGGAGATGCCCATCAATAGATATCAATGTGAGTGAGTAGGGATTGCCATGCAACGGATGCACTAGAGCTATAAGTATATGAAAGCTCAACAAAAGAAACTAAGTGGGTGTGCATCCAACTTGCTTGCTCATGAAGACCTAGGGCAATTTGAGGAAGCCCATCATTGGAATATACAAGCCAAGTTCTATAATGAAAAATTCCCACTAGTATATGAAAGTGACAAATAGAGACTCTCTATCATGAAGATCATGGTGCTACTTTGAAGCACAAGTGTGGAAAAAAGGATAGTAGCATTGTCCCCTTTTATTTTTTTTTTTGGGCTTCTTTTTTTTATTTGGCCTTCTTTCTTTTTTTCTTTTTTATTGGGACATACTCTATGAAATGATGATCATCACACTTCTATTTATTTACAACTCAATGATTACAACTCGATACTAGAACAAAGTATGACTCTATATGAATGCCTCCGGCGGTGTACCGGGATAGCAATGATGCATGAGTGACTTATATGAAAGAATTATGAACGGTGGCTTTGCCACAACTAAAATGTCAACTACATGATCATGCAAAGCAATATGACAATGATGGAGCGTGTCATATAAACGGAACGGTGGAAAGTTGCATGGCAATATATCTCGGAATGGCTATGGAAATGCCATGATAGGTAGGTATGGTGGCTGTTTTGAGGAAGGTATATGGTGGGTGTATGATACCGGCGAAAGGTGCGCAGTATTAGAGAGGCTAGCAATGGTGGAAGGGTGAGAGTGCGTATAATCCATGGACTCAACATTAGTCATAAAGAACTCACATACTTATTGCAAAAATCTATTAGTTGTCAAAGCAAAGTACTACGCGCATGCTCCTAGGGGGATAGATTGGTAGGAAAAGACCATCGCTCATCCCCGACCGCCACTCATAAGGAGGACAATCAATAAATACATCATGCTCCGACTTCTTAACATAACGGTTCACCATACGTGCATGCTACGAGAATCACAAACTTCAACACAAGCATTTCTAAAAATTCACAACTACTCAACTAGCACGACTCTAATATCACCATCTCCATATCTCAAAACAATTATCAAGTTTCAAACTTCTCATAGTATTCAACACACTCATAAGAAAATTTTATTTATTTAATCTTGAATGCCTCAAATAATTAAAGCAAATTACCATGCTGTTTTGTAGGACTCTCAAAATAATCTAAGTGAAGCATGAGAGAACAATGGTTTCTATAAAACAAATCCACCGACGTGCTCTAAAAGATATAAGTGAAGCACTAGAGCAAAAACTATATAACTCAAAAGATATAAGTGAAGCACATAGAGTATTTTAATAATATCCAAATCATGTGTGTCTCTCTCAAAAAGGTGTGTCCAGCAAGGATGATTGTGGAAAACTAACAAATAAATACTCAAATAATAAAAGATGCTCCAAGCAAAACACATATCATGTGGTAAATAAAAATATAGCTCCAAGTAAAGTTATCGATAGAAGTATACGAAAGAGGGGATGCCTTCCGGGGCATCCCCAAGCTTTGGCTTTTTAGGTCTCCTTAGATTATCTTGGGGGTGTCATGGGCATCCCCAAGATTAGGCTCTTGCCACTCCTTGTTCCATAATCCATCAAATCTTTACCCAAAACTTGAAAACTTCACAACACAAAACTTAAAGTAGGAAATCTCGTGAGCTCCGTTAGCGAAAGAAAAGAAAACACCACTTCAAGGTACTGTAATTAAATCATTCTTTATTTATATTGGTGTTAAACCTACTGTATTCCAACTTCTATATGGTTTATAAACTATTTTACTAGCCATAGATTCATCAAAATAAGCAAACAACACACAAAAAACAGAATCTGTCAAAAACAGAACAGTCTGTAGTAATCTGTAGCTAACGCAAAATCTGGAACCCCAAAAATTCTAAAATAAATTGATGGACGTGAGAAATTTATCTACTAATCATCTTCAAAAATAATTAACTAAATAGCACTTTCCAAATAAAAATGGCAGCAGTTCTCGTGAGCGCTAAAGTTTCTGTTTTTTACAGCAAGATTAACAAGACTTTCCCCAAGTCTTCCCAACGGTTCTAATTGGCACAAACACTAATTAAACACAAAAAACACAACCAAAACAGAGTCTAGATAAATTATTTATTACTAAACAGGAGCAAACATCAAGGAATAAAAATAAAATTGGGTGGCCTCCCAACAAGCGCTATCATTTAACGCCCCTAGCTAGGCATAAAAAGCTAGGATAGATCTAAGTGATATCATCTTGGGTTTTTAATTTTTTTGCGGAGTTATGCTCGAATCCGAGAGGTTCCTTACGTTTACCCTCATATTCGGAAATTTTGAGATCTAAGGAATCCAAACGCTTATTGCAAAGGGTAATCAACATATTCATGCGGTGGAGATTCCCGCTAACACTCTTAAGAGGTTCAAGAGATTTTTGTAAGATCTTGGTTACTTCGCAAATTTTCTTGAAAATTGTTTCTTCTTGGGTATGATGATTCCCCTTTTGTTGGGGTAGTGTTCCCACTATACCCTCTATAATTTCATGTGCAATACTGGGATCAATTTCAATAAAATTGCCTTTGGCAACGCAATCCAAGAGTTGTCTATGAGATAAATTTAATCCAACATAAAAGTTGCGAAGAAGAATTCTAAAATTCACCTCTAGGGTGCAATTATGATAAAACCCCATCATTCTAAACCAAGCATCTTTTAAGTTTTCTCCTTCTCTTTGTTTGAAGTGAAGAACCTCAAACTCGGGAGACAAAGGGGAAGATAGGGGACTAGCCATAACGACAAGCAAGCAATCCAACACACAAGCAAACGAGGAACGGGCAAAAAGAGGCAAATAGAGAAAGAGAGGGAGGATAGAGAGAGAGGGCGAATAAAACGGCAAGGGTGAAGTGGGGGAGAGGAAAGCGAGAGGCAAATGGCAAATAATGTAATGCGGGAGATAAGGGTTGTGATGGGTACTTGGTATGTTGACTTTTGCATAGACCTCCCCGGCAACGGCGCCAGAAATCCTTCTTGCTACCTCTTGAGCACTTGCGTTGGTTTCCCTTGAAGAGGAAAGGGTGGTGCAGCAAAGTAGCGTAAGTATTTCCCTCAGTTTTTGAGAACCAAGGTATCAATCCAGTAGGAGGCCACGCACGAGTCCCTCGTACCTACACAAACAAATAAATCCTCGCAACCAACGCGATAAGGGGTTGTCAATCCCTACACGGTCACTTACGAGAGTGAGATCTGATAGATATGATAAGATAATATTTTTGGTATTTTTATGATAAAGATGCAAAGTAAAATAAAAGGTAATAAAAAAAACTAAGTATTGGAAGATTAATATGATTGAAGATAGACCCGGGAGCCATAGGTTTCACTAGTGGCTTCTCTCGAGAGCATAAGTATTAACGACGGGTAAACAAATTACTGTTGAGCAATTGACAGAATTGAGCATAGTTAAGAGAATATCTAGGTATGATCATGTATATATGCATCACGTCCGAGACAAGTAGACCGACTCCTCCCTGCATCTACTACTATTACTCCACACATCGGCCGCTATCTAGCATGCATCCAGAGTATTAAGTTCAAGAGAACAGAGTAACACTTTAAGCAAGATGACATGATGTAGACGGATAAACTCATGCAATATGAAATAAACCCCAACTTGTTATCCTCGATGGCAACAATACAATACGTGCCTAGCTGCCCCTACTGTCACTGGGAAAGGACACCGCAAGATTGAACCCAAAGCTAAGCACTTCTCCCATTGCAAGAAAGATCAATCTAGTAGGCCAAACCAAACTGATAATTCGAAGAGACTTGCAAAGATAACCAATCATACATAAAAGAATTCAGAGAAGATTCAAATATTGTTCATAGATAAACTTGATCATAAACCCACAATTCATCGGTCTCAACAAACACACCGAAAAAGAAGATTACATCGAATAGATCTCCACAAGAGAGGGGGAGAACTTTGTATTGAGATCCAAAAAGAGAGAAGAAGCCATCTGGCTAATAACTATGGACCCATAGGTCTGAGGTAAACTACTCACACTTCATCGGAAGGGCTATGGTGTTGATGTAGAAGCCCTCCATGATCGATGCCCCCTCCGGCGAAGCTCCGGAACAGGCCCCAAGATGGGATCTCCTGGATACAGAAAGTTACGGCGGTGGAATTTGGGTTTTGGCTCCGTATCTGGTAGTTTGGGGTTACGTAGGTATATATAGGAGGAAGGCGCGCCCCTTCCTCGTGGCCTCCTGGTTGATGTCTTGACGTAGGGTCCAAGTCCTCTGGATCATGTTTGTTCCGAAAATCACGTTCCCGAAGGTTTCATTCCGTTTGGACTCCGTTTGATATTCCTTTTCTGCGAAACCCTAAAATAGGCAAAAAAACAGCAATTCTGGGCTAGGCCTCCGGTTAATAGGTTAGTCCCAAAGATAATATAAAAATGTATAATAAAGCCCAATAATGTCCAAAATAGAATATAATATAGCGTGGAACAATCAAAAATTATAGATACGTTGGAGACGTATCAGGTGGCTACTGAGGGAGTCCTGGATTACGGGGTCCTCAGACGTCTGGGCTATGTGACATGGGCCGGACTAATGGGCCGTGAAGATACAAGATGGAAGGCTTTTCCCCGTGTCTGGATGGGACTCTCCTTGTCGTGGAAGGCATGCTTGGCGTGCAGATATGAAGACTCCTTTCTCTGTAAACCGACTTTGTACAACCTTAGCCCTCTCCGATGTCTATATAAACCAGAGGGTTTAGTCTGTAGAGGCAATCATGATCACTATAGGCTAGGCATCTAGGGTTTAGCCATTACGATCTCATGGTAGATCAAGTCTTGTAACCCCTATACTCATCAAAGTCAATCAAGCAGGAAGTAGGGTATTGCCTCCATTAGTAGGGCCCGAACCTGGGTAAACATCGTGTCCCTGCCTCATGTTACCCTCGATCCTTACACGCACAGTTCGGGACCCCCTACCCGAGATCTGCCGGTTTTGACACCAACACAGGGAGGGCAACATGGACAGTGCACTGTCTGTCAAAGATTAGTCAGTACTGTAGGAACTGTTCATTCCTCTCAAGAAACTGATGGCGAACCATAGCACTATAATCTAGATAAGCAGGAGGCAACTCCATATCATTTCCATGTATGGGTACACCAAGATAATTAGCCACACAAGTTGCATAAATTCCACTAAACAAATCTCCACTTGTACCGTTAAGATGCAACCTTCGTGCAATAATGGCCCCTAAGTTATATTGTTTATCACCTAATACCGCACTCTTGAGGACACTAAGATCTGGAACACACATGTGACAAGCCTCATCTTTACCATTAATGCATCTGCCTATAAAGAGAGCAAAATAATGTATGGAAGGGAAATGCATGCTCCCTATGGTAGCTTGTGTGATTTCCCAAGATTCCCCCACAGTGATACCAGCAAGAAAGTCTTTATATTCAGATTTTCGAGGTTCACTAACATTGCCCCACTGTGGGAGTTTACAAGCAGTATTAAAATCTTCTAGGTCCATGGTATATGATTTATCATAAAGATAAAAAAAACAGTGTGAGAATTACGCGAGGATGTAAATTTAAACCTCCTCACAAAGGAATCAGTTAGGTAGTGGTACTGTAGGCACTTATCTGACACGAAGTCCTCAAGATCAGCATTACGTACATATGCGTCAAATTCATCCTTGATGCCTGCTTGGACCATAAACTCCTCTGTCAGCCATTCACAAGGCCGCACTTGAGCTTCCCTCGGTGGTTCATCGTCCGACTCACGTATCACGAGCCTTGGTTCCTGCTTCCTTGAGGAACCACCTTGGTACATTTTCCTATGCATTTTTCTTTCTCTAAAAAATTTCTGTAATTTTAGTGACTCAAAATAAAAGTGAATCAAACTCAACGAGATTGATAGCAACTACTCCCACAGGTGCCTAGAGGCTATATTATGCATTAAAACTACTTTGGACCATATAAATTTAGCATGCAAGCTCAAGAACAGGGTCACCTTAGCAGCAAAAATTTGCAATAAAGAAATCACTAGGACAAAAACTAATTGGACCATTGGAGGAGTCACATACCGAAGAACAATCCCCCAAAACAGTTTTGTGACTGGAGCGTTGAGCAAAGAGATTGAAAATGGCAGAAAGATCAGCTAGACACAGGTTTGAGTTATGGGAGGATTTTTTCTGGAGGAAGACGAAGTGAGTGGGTGCTGGAGTAAGTGGAGGGGTCCACGTGGGGCCCAGAGGCAGGGGGCACCCCAGGGGGGTGGGCGCGCCCTGTGCCCTCGTGGCCAAATGGTGGGCCCCCTGGTGTGTTCTTAGTGCCAGAAATCCTTAAATATTCTACAAAAAATCATATTTCATTTTCAGTACATTTGGAGAACTTTTATTTTTGGGGTATTTTCATTGCAAGGATAATTCAGAAAACAGACATAAAATACTATTTTTCCTTTATTTAATCTAAATAACAGAAAGTAAAAGGAGGGTACAGAGAGTTGTGCTTTCTAACTTCATCCATCTCGTGCTCATAAAAAGGAATCCACTAACAAGGCTGATCAAGTCTTGTTAACAAACTCTTTCCGAATAACATGAAACCGGAGAATTTTCGAATAACACTATGTTACCTCAACGGGGATATGCATGTCCCCAACAATAAGAATATCATATTTCTTCTTGATAGTAGGAAGAGGGAATTCAAAACCTCCAATAGTAATCGTTGAAATTTTTCCAATAGAATTGATACTTTGGACTTGAGGTTGTTTCCTTAGAAAGTGTACCGTATGCTCATTACCATTAACATGAAAAGTGACATTGCCTTTGTTGCAATCAATAACAGCCCCCGCAGTATTAAAAAAGGGTCTACCAAGGATAATCGACATACTATCGTCCACAGGAATATCAAGAATAACAAAGTTCGTTAAAATAGTAACGTTTGCAACCACAACATGCACATCCTCATAGATACCGACAGGTATAGAAGTTGATTTATCGGCCATTTGCAAAGATATTTCAGTAGGTCTCAACATATTCAAATCAAGTCTATGATATAAAGAGAGAGCCATAACACTAGAACCGGCTCCAAGATCACATAAAGCAGTTTTAACATACTTTCTTTTAATGGAGCACGGTATAGTTGGTACTCCGGGATCTCCTAGTTTCTTTGGTATTCCACCTTTAAAAGTATAATTGGCAAGCATGGTGGAAATTTTAGCTTCCAGTACCTTTCTTTTATTTGTAACAATATCTTTCATATACCATAAGGGTTCATTTTAAGCATATCAGTCAAATGCATACGCAAAAAGATAGGTCTAATCATTTCAGCAAAACGCTCAAAATCCTCACCATCCTTTTTCTTGGATGGTTTAGGAGGAAAAGTCATGGGTTTGTGAACCCACGGTTCTCTTTCTTTACCATGCTTCCTAGCAATGAAGTCTCTCTTATCATAATGTTGGTTCTTTGATTGTGGGTTATCAAGATAAACAGCAGGTTCAATCTCTACATCATTGTTATTGCTAGGTTGAGCATCAACATGAACATCATCATTATCACTAGGTTCATGTTCATTACCAGATTGTGTTTCAGCATCAGAAATAGAAATATCATTGGTATTCTCAGGTGTGTCAACAACAAGTTCACTAGAAGCATGCAAAGTCCTATCATTTTTCTTTTTCTTCTTCTTAGAAGAACTAGGTGCATCAACATTAGTTCTCTGAGAATCTTGCTCAACTCTCTTAGGGTGGCCCTCAGGATAAAAAGGTTCCTGAGTCATTTTACCCCCTCTAGTCATAACTCTAACAACATTATCATTTTCTTATTATTTAATTCATTAAGCAAATCATCTTGTGCTTTAAGCACTTGTTCAACCTCAGTGGTAACCATAGAAGCATGTTTACTAATAAGTTTAAGGTCATCTTTAACTCTAGACATATAATCACTCAAGTGTTCAACCATATAAGAATTACGTTTCAATTGTCTACCAACATAAGCATTGAAGTTTTCTTGTTTAGCAATAAAATTATCAAACTCATCCAAGCATTGGCTAGCAGACTTATTATGAGGAATATCACCTTCATCAAATCTATAGAGAGAATTTACCTTTACTACCTGTGTCGGGTTATTAAGACCATGTATTTCTTCAATAGGTGGTAAATTCTTAACATCTTCAACTTTAATACCCTTTTCTTTCATAGATTTCTTTGCCTCTTGCATATCTTCAGGACCGAGAAATAGAATACCCCTTTTCTTCGGAGTTGTCTTAGGACTTGGTTTAGGAAGTGTCCAATCATTATCATTACTCAATATATTATTCAATAGCAATTCAGCTTGCTCAACAGTTCTTTCCCTGAAAACACAACCAACACAACTATCAAGGTGGTCTCAGGAAGCATTGGTTAGTCCATTATAAAAGATATCAAGTATTTCATTTTTCTTGAGAGGATGATCAGGCAAAGCATTAAGTAATCGGAGAAGCCTCCCCCAAGCTTGTGGGAGACTCTCTTCTTCAATTTGCACAAAATTATATATTTCCCTTAAGGCAGCTTCTTTCTTATGAGCGGGGAAATATTTAGCAGAGAAGTAATAAATTCTATCCTGGGGACTACGCACACAAACAGAAGCAATAGAATTAAAACCATGTTTTAGCATCACCCTTTAATGAGAACGGAAATAACTTAAGGATATAGTAGTAACGAATTTTTTTCCTCATGAGTGAATAGGGTGGCTATATCATTCAATTTAGTAAGATGTGCCACAATAGTTTCAAATTCATAGCCATAAAAAGGATCAGATTCAACCAAAGTAATTAACTCAGGATCGACAGAGAAATCATAATCCTTATCAGAAATACAAACAGGTGAAGTAGCAAAAGCAGGGTCATATTTCATTCTAGCATTCAAAGACTTTTCTTTCAGCTTAGCTAACAGTTTCTTAAGATCATATCTATATTTGCAAGCAAAAAGGTCTCTAGCAGTTTCTTCATCCATAACATAACCCTCAGGCACATCAGGCAATTCATATCTAGGGGGATAATATACATCATCACTTTCATCAATATTATCTGTTTCAATAATTTCATTTTCTCTAACCCTAGCAAGTTGTTCATCAGGAAATTCACCTAATGGCATGGTATTATCAAGCATAGAAGTAGTTTCATCATAAGCATCATGCATAGCAGAAGTGGCGTCATCAATAACATGCGACACATTAGAATCAATAATAGGTGTAGGTGTCACAAATTTACTCATAACAGAAGGTGAGTCAAGTGCAGAGCTAGATGGCAGGTCCTTACCTCCCCTCGTAGTTGAGGGGAAAATCTTGGTTCTTTCATCTTTCAAGTTCCTCATACTGATCAACAGATATAAATCCCAAGTGACTCAAAGAATAGAGCTATGCTCCCCAGCAACGGCGCCAGAAAATAGTCTTGATAACCCACAAGTACAGGGGATCGCAATAGTTTTCTAGGGTAGAGTATTCAACCAAAATTTATTGATTCGACACATGGGGAGCCAAAGAATATTCTCAAGTATTAGCATTTGAGTTGTCAATTCAACCACACCTGAAAGACTTAATATCTGCAGCAAAGTAGTATGGAAGTAACAGTAATGGTGGCAAGAGTAATAGTAGTAGTTTTTGTAGAAATCGTAATAGTGGCAACGGAAAAGTAACTAAGCAAAGATCAATATGTGAAAAGCTCATAGGCAATGGATCAATGATTGGATAATTATGTCGGATGCGATTCCTCATGCAACAATTATAACATAGGGTGACACAGAACTAGCTCCAGTTCATCAATGTAATGTACGCATGTATTCCGAATATAGTCATATGTGCTTATGGAAAAGAACTTGCATGACATCTTTTGTCCTACCCTCCCGTGGCAGGGGGGTCCTATTGGAAACTAAGGTATATTAAGTCCTCCTTTTAATAGAGTACTGGACCAAAGCATTAATACTTTATTTAAGATATAAGAAAACATAACCCATTACGTTGTCTTCCTTGTCCCACATCAACCTTTTAGCATGTCATATTTTAATGAGTGCTCACAATTACAAAAGATGTCCAAGATAGTATATTTATATGTGAAATCTCTCTTCCTTCAATATTCTTTCATGAATTGTTCAAGTGACCAATTCTACGTGTGCTAACTTTCAGTTTACTACATATAAATTCAGATTTATGATATTCAATTCATTCAACCATTTACTCATAGGATATATGTGAAGCACGTGAGTAAATGACAAACTACTCCAAAAAGATATAAGTGAAGGACACTCAGTAGTCAAATAATTAGCTAGCCATGGTAGGATTCTTTTTCATTCAAGATTTCAGATCCAATGATTTTATTCAAACAGCATGTCGGGTGGTAGGTGCGACATATGCCAACGGGTGGCTTATCTTTATGGGAACCAGTAAGACGTCGCCGGTGCCTGGAAGCGGGATGAGGCGAAGACATGCACGCCGGCGGATCTTACCCAGCTTCGGGGCTCTCCAAGGAGATAACACCCCTACTGCTGCTCTGCGGGGTCTCCGCATGCTCACTCGATGAATCAAGTAGCTACACAACGCTCCTTGAGCTGCCTTTGGGGGGAGAGGAGGAAGAAAGGGCACGGCTAGCCTGCTTCTTCTCCTTGTATGGTGTCTAGAACTAGCAGGGGGGTCCCATCCTTTGCATGGGTGCTCCGGGGGGTTTATATAGGCCTACCCCCTGGGGGTACAACGGTAATCCGGCTGGGCGCGGGGCCCAGCCGTCTGTGACTGTGCTCGCCGACTTCTGCGCCGGCTGGTGGGGCCCGCCGACTGGTGGGTCCCGCCGGCTGCCAACTCCCGGGTCACTGTGGCTTCATCTTGTTGACGTGAGCCTCATCGCGGTAAGCGCGGCTACAGTACCTCCGCCTGTCGGACGATCGCTGTAGCCTTACCGCGTCTTGTCTCCTTAATGGGGCGTCCTCTTCGAGGGAAGCGGCGGGCCGGCTGCGGGGAGCCGGCTCCGTCTTGGGCCGGCTGGTTGGAAGCGTGGACGCCTTCGGCTGTCTCTCTGCTCTAAGGGGCCCACCGCCTGTGGGTCACGCTGGCGGCCCGTCGTGGGTGACGCCAGGGTCAACATGGCAACAGTGCTGCGCCGGACAGGTCATGCCTACCTCGTACGGCGCACTGTGCCAGGCGTGCCCCGGGATTCGGGGGTGGCAGGCTCTTCTGTAGCCATGCCCCGTCGCACCGCCGTTAGGTGGGTGCAAACTTTGTGGGTACGGTCATGACTGCTTTATGGGGAGCCGGCTCGAAGGAGTCGGCCTTCTCGCAGCCGGCTTCTTGGAGTCGGCCCTCTCATGAAGGTTAAAGTCGGACCGCCTTCCCAAAGCCGGCCTGGATCGCAGCCGGCTAGGGGAAGGTGGCCCTATGTCTTGAATTCTTGAGAGCCGGGCTGGCTCGTATTTTTTGCAGAAGCGCCAGGGGGAGCCGGCTAGGCTACCCATGGCTATTTACTCCGACAGTAGTCCCCGAAGCTGATCGAGCTCCGAGGTGAACAAGGGGACGAGAAGCTTGGTCAGCTTCCTATCCTGAAGAGCCGGCTTTGCGGGCGTACGCCGACTTCAGATAACCCCGCGTAGGCGGGAGGAGAGGGGGCCTGCATGCTGACCGCGGGCCCTCTCGCGGCCACGTGGCGGCAGGATCCTGCGAGCGCACACGCGCGATGGGACGCCGCCGCAGGCCCGGGCCCGCCACTCGCGAGCCTCGGTCCGGGCGCGGATCTCCCGTGGCCCACAGGGCCGCTCGCCTTCTCGAGGCAGTTTTCGTCTTGCCATTAAGGATCGGTAATCGCGGGGCGTGGGAAGTGGGAACGATCGACCCCCACGCTTCCCCATGCCACGCCTCCTCGGCTCCGCCACGTGAGCCTATAAGTAGGGGGAGGAGGGGGAGCGACAGAGGTTCACGCGCTCCCTCCCACTCCGTCCCTCCTAGCTCTCATCTTCTTCCTCTCACTGTCGCCGCAGCCTCCCGTCTCAGCGCCGTCGCGTCTCCACGCCACCTCGCTCCCATGGCATTGTCAAGCTCCTGGGACGGCTCTAACGTCCATGAGGATCACGTGGAGTTCCTTCGCCAGACCTGGCGCCTGCCCGGCGCCGACCGCGTTCAGGTCCGCTTGGCGCCCGAGAGGGAGATCTCGCCGGCGCTGGAGAAGGGCGAGCGGGTCATCTTCCGCTCGCACTGCCTGCGTGGCTTCGGCCTCCCGGCGAGCGGGTTTCTTCGTTCCTTCCTCGACTTCTACAACCTCCAGCTGCATCACCTCACGCCGAATGCGGTGATGCTGCTGTCGGCCTTCGTCTCCCTCTGCGAAGGCTTCTTAGGGCTGCTCCCCACGCTAGAGCTCTGGGGAGAGTTCTTCCAGAGCAAGCATGGCACAGTCGTCACCGGCGTGCCTGCCCCCTGCGGAGCCTTCATCGCCATGAGGAGGGCGAGCGAGAACAATCCGTTCCCGCCTATCCCCCTGATCCAGTCGGTAAAGGTCTGGCAGAGATCTTATTTCTATGTGAAGAACGTCGCCGAGCAGGAAGACTACATCAACCTGCTGGCTTACGTAGCCGGCCCGCCGGCTGGGAGGCAGCCCTCGTGGAGCTTCCGATCCCGGTCGTTGTCTCCGGCCGGGAACGCCACCATCTCCCGGCTTCGGGTGCTGATTCAGTCGGAAGGCTTGCGCGGGGCCGACTTGGTGGCCGCCTTCGTGGAGCGCCGGATCCTTCCCCTCCAGAGCCGGCCCCATATGATGTGTCAGATGAGCGGCCGCTTCGACCCAAGCCGGCTGAGCACATGGGAGATGCCCCACGCGGAGGTGGCGCTTATGGTCAACTACATTGCCAATTGCAAGCTCAGCGGGGACTGGCAGTACGGCAAGGCGCCGTATTCTCGCGCAAATCCTCCACCCGTGGTAAGTTTCTCTCTTTATCTTCTTTTTCGTCGTCAGCCGGCTTCGTGACGGCCGGCTTCTGACCAGCCGGTTCTCTGTGCAGAACCCTCTTCTTCCGCCACCGGCCGGGGCGGCAGGGATCGAACGCCAGTACGCCCCCGACCGCACGGTGGATGATGTTGACGACCCGGACTTGGGGGCGGCTACCATGGAAGACGCCGTCGTGGGGGACAGTGCCGAGCCCGGAGGCTCAAGGTTCACCGCGAGCTTCGAGGACTGGCCGGACGACTTTGAAGCCAAAGTCGCTCCGCGTCGCCAGCCGGCGGCCGACCAACAGGGCGCGGGCTCGTCCGTCGCGCCGGCTGCCGGCGGCGCGCAGAAACGTCGGGCCGCTCTAGGCCTCTTCGGCAGTCGGCCGAAGAAGTCCAAACCTTCCGCCGCGGCGACGAAGCGAGAAGATGCGGCCGCGAAGGCGGCCCGCTTCCGCAAGGCTGTGAAACAGCCCCAAGCGGTCTCGGCGTAAGTCTTTAATTGCTTTGCCGCAGTCTCGTCGTTGTTCTCTTTTCTTCGAATGTCTTCTTAACTTTTCTTCGCTTGCTGGACAGGGCACCGCTTTCTCTTGAGCGGGGCCCGGGCGGCTCCGTTGTGGGGCCGGCTGGAGGGTCTTCGAGCTCCCGCCGCGTGGACCCCCGCGCCGATCTTAGGGAGGCCACAGAGCGGAACGCCCGCGAAGCGCGGGAAGAGCGCGAGGCGGCGGAGAAGGCGGCTGCCCAGGCGGCAAAGGGGGAGGCTGAAGCGGTAGCCAAGGCCCGGAGGGAGGCGGCTCCCGCAGAGACGGAGGCGGAAAGCTCGCGCAGCCAGCCTCCGCTGCTCGCCATTCCTCTCCGAGCCGTGGCCCCCGACACCCCGTTGCCCTTGGCGGAGGAGATCATCCAAGACCCGCCGCTGTTGGAGAGGGAGGAGGAGCCCGTGGCCTTGGCCGGGAGAGCGCCGCCTGCGGCGCCAACCGGAGCGGGCCGAGGCGGTCAATCGTCAGCGGCGCCGGAGGAGCCGGCCGGAGGCGAGCCAGAGAGTAGGGCCGGCCTCAAGGTGCAGCTGGCGATGGGCCGGCGTGCTGGAGGAGGCGCTGCTCCGCCGGAGTTGCACCGAGCCGCGGGTGCAGGCCAGCCGGCTGGAGATCTGGAGGCGGCCAGCACCGCCGTGTCCGAGTGGACTCCCAGCGGGGGGACCAGTGAGCTGGATGCGGCGGCTCAAGGGGTCCGGAGCCGGCTACAAGCTCAAGCCGCCCTGCTGCAACAACTGAACCAAGAGTTCTTGTCAACGCGAACCACTATCCGGGTGAGTCCTTCGCTCTTAGCTGCTTTGCTTTCTTGATTTCTTCCGTGGGGGCGCGTCAGCGCACCCACTGGGTGTAGTCCCTGAGATTCGGGCCGACTGCTGCGCAGTCGGGTCGGATCTTTCTCGATGGCTTTCTTACTTTGCTTTCTTTCTAAACTTTCAGGAATACCACAACCTTCGTGCTGCCGCCTTCAACTCCCAGGCTCGAGAGTTGAGCCGGCGGACCGACGACCTGGCCGACAGCCGAAGTAAGTACTTGGTTTTGTTTATCTCCTGTGGGGGCGCGTCAGCGCACCCACTGGGTGTAGTCCCCGAGATTCGGGCCGACTGCTGCATAGTCGGGTTGGATCTTTCTTGACGACTCTTTCTTATTGATCTTTCTTCTTCTTTGACTTCAGGGGCCAACGCCGACTTGAGGAAGGAGCTTGGCGAAGCGAAGGCCGGCCTTTACACCAAAGAGGCCGAGTGCGCTGCCTTGGTCCAGGAACGAGATCGCCTGGCCAAGAAGCTGGCCGACCAAGAGGAAAGCCACAAGGCGGCCCTGCAGGCGGCGCGGGAAAGTGAAGCCACCTTGCTAGCGGAATATGAGATGGAGGCGGCGAGCTGGTCTGAAACCCGGCGAGCTCTGGATGAAGGCTTCGGCCGGATCGAGGACTTGATCGACGGTAAGTTGCCTTCCTCGGCCCTCTCCTGCCACTTGCCGCTTGGGTTTTTTGACTTATCTTGAGCTCTTGCTTGTTGTTTCTTGCAGATTACTTCCCAGGCTACTCCACCTTCGCCGCCCAAAGCATTGAGGCCCATCGCGAGGCGCGCCGGCAAGCGGGGGCCGACATCGCGCCGGATGCAAACCGGACCCTTGAGGAGCAGCTTCTGGCTGTCCAGGCACGGTTGCAGCCGGCTCATCGGATGCTTCGCCGGCTCCAACGTGCCGGGGCGCAAGTGCTGGCCACCCTCTGGCCCGGCGCGACGATCCCCCGCACTCCGAGCCGAACTGCCGACTGGCTGGAGGTCGCAGTTGGTCGCTTCGAGGCTTGGAAAGCGTCAGCGGCCCGCCTCGGAGCCGGGTGGGCGTTGGAATTCGTCCGGGCTTGGTACCCAGGGCTGAGCCTGGACCAGCTGCGCACTTGGCGGATGGAGGCCGATGCGGAGCTGGAGGCGGTGAGGCCGGCTATCGCCCAGCGGGCTTCAACGATCGCCGAGTGCACCGACATCAGCGTTTTCGCACCCGAAATCGATGATGACGGTGTCGCGCAGCCGGAGGAGTGGTTCGGGCTGAACCCGGCGGTGGGCGAGGACTCGGCGGAGGAGATCGCCTCCAGCGACGAGGGCGAAGAAGACGAAGACGACGACGGCGGAGACGTCGAGCCAGCTGGTGGAACAACCAGCCGACCTCAGGCCGACCGTGCCTCCAGCAACGAGGTGCGTGGAAGCACGCCCTCTGCGGGAGGCGGCGACCAAGCCGAAGTTCGTCAGCCGGCCGCTCCTTCAGCCGGCGCGACCGTCTCCGCCAACCAGTCGGCCGCTCCGCCAGCTTGACCTGCCGTCTTTACCTTTCCTGCTTTGTTGTCTTTGAACAATCTTTTGTTAAGTTTCGTAGTTCCACCCACTGGGGGTGTATCCAAACTTATGTTGAATGCTGGCCTCTAGGAGGTCTTTTGTGTAAATATTATCATGTGCATGTTTGGTTTCCATTCGCGTATGCTTGTTTATCCTTAGGCTTTTTCCTTTGCCGTCTTCCCTCTTTGGGGAGGCAAGTACTTGAGCTTTCTTGGATTTAAAGTAAAGTGAATGGAAACCGGCCGGCCGGCTACTCTGGTAGCCGGTCGGCGGTGTGGGAAAAACCGGCTTTGTTATATTAGTCCGTTAGTCCCTAGCCGTTTTTCGTGTGGGGGGTCGTTCCTACCTTTAACCCTTGCCAGCCGGACAGCCGGTTCTTCGAACTGCGACTTTTGGCAAGGGAAGGCTTGAAAGCCGGCACACTACTTGTCTGACTGCGGGTAGGACTTCTAATATAACTTCAGTCAGCCAGTCCCCGAGCCGACTAGTCGGACTCGGTGCCGGACGGAATAAGTAAATGATACGACAAGCATGATATTTTTCATTCATAAATAAGGGATGGCAGTCCCCGAGCCCTCCTCGGGGAGCCTATTGTCTTGTACTTAATACAAAAGTTAACGTGATACATACTGCCTTTCAACTGTAAAATCTTCGAAGGAGGTTGGCGTTCCATGGCCGTTCCGACTCCTGGCCGGAGTCGTCTCTCTTGCGTCGATCAGGTAGTAGGAGTCATTTCCTAGAGCTCTGCTGATGATGAAAGGGCCTTCCCAAGGGGCTGAGAGCTTGTGCTGGCCGGCTGTTCGCTGAATCAGCCGGAGCACAAGGTCGCCCTCTTGGAAAGATCTTGGCCTGACCTTCCGGCTGTGGTAGCGGCGTAAACCCTGCTGGTAAATCGCAGACCGGCTGAGAGCTAACAGCCGGCTTTCTTCCAGCAGGTCGACGCCGTCTTCTCGTGCTTCCTTGGCCTCCGCTTCCGTGTACATGGTTACTCGAGGCGAGTCGAACTCGATGTCAGTTGGGATGACCGCCTCGGCACCATACACAAGGAATAAAGGGGTGAAGCCAGTTGACTTGTTTGGTGTAGTGCGCAGACTCCAGAGGACAGCCGGTAGCTCATCGAGCCAACAGCCGGCTGAGTGCTCCAGAGGTACAACCAGTTGGGGCTTGATGCCGGAGAGGATGAGGCCGTTGGCTCGCTCGACCTGGCCGTTTGACTGCGGGTGGGCGACGGATGCTAAGTCCAGCCGGATACCTTGGGCTGCGCAGAAACGTGCCAAGGCTCCTTTTGCGAAATTCGTGCCATTGTCGGTGATGACGCTGTGCGGCACGCCGTACCGATTTGTTATGTCCGCGATGAACGTCATGGCAGTCGGCCCATTCAGCTTCTTGATCGGCTTCGCCTCAACCCACTTGGTGAATTTGTCCACGGCGACGAGCAAATGCGTCATGCCGCCGCACGCCGTCTTGAATGGGCCCATCATGTCCAGTCCCCAAACGGCAAAGGGCCAAGTGAGGGGAATGGTCTTGAGTGCCGAAGCCGGCATGTGTTGCTTGGAGCTGAAGAGTTGGCATCCCTTGCAATGCTTGACTAATTCTTTGGCGTCGTCCAAAGCAGTCGGCCAGAAGAAACCATGGCGGAAGGCTTTGGCGACAAGTGATCTTGAGGCCGCATGGTGGCCGCATTCTCCTTGGTGAATGTCTGCGAGGATTGCAATGCCCTTCTCTTGCTCGACGCATCGCTGGAGGACTCCGGTGACGCTGCGCTTGAGTAGTTCTCTGTTGACGATTGTGTATGCTCCGGCTCGGCGCTGGACTTGTCTTGCTTCTGTTTCGTCAACCGGCAGGTCTTGGTTTACTAGGAAGTTGAGGATGGACTAAGCCCATGACGGGGCCGCGACTTCTTCTACTGCCACAGTGGCTACTGCCACCAGGGTGGGCGGGCTGGGCGGTGAGGTGCTGGAGTCAGCCGCCGGCTGTAGTGCTGGTGCAGTCCCCGGGCCGGCTACCGCAGTCCCCGGGCCGGCTACCGCAGTCCCCGAGCCGGCTACCGCAGTCCCCGAGCCGGCTACGGGGGTCTTGGGGTCGGCTACTTGATTCTTCGAGCCGGACCTGGCCGCATCGGGGTCAGGCGGCACAAAGATGGAATCGGATTCCAGAGACGGCTTGATGGACGGCTTGAGGAGGCGTTGTAGAGCGACGCCGGTTGGAATTGTTTGCCGGGTGGAGCCTATCCGAGCCAGGGCATCGGCTGGCTCGTTGTCGGCTCAAGGTACGTGGAGGAACTCGCATCCTTCAAAGTATCCGCTGAGTTGTTGGACCAGGAAACGGTAGCTCGCCATGTTCGCGTCCTTGGCGTCCCAGTCACCGGATGACTGCTGGACTACCAGGTCCGAGTCGCCATAACATAGGATCCGGCGAATGCCAAGTTCTTTGGCAAGCCGGAGCCCGTGTATGAGCGCCTCGTACTCGGCCACATTGTTGGAGGCGGCAAAGTGGATTTGTAGCATGTATCTGAGCTTGTCGCCTTTGGGAGAGGTAAGGACGATGCCGGCTCCCAAGCCGGTGCGCATCTTGGACCCGTCGAAGTGCATGCGCCAATGGGTGGAGTCGGGAGCCGGCGGCAGGTACTGGGTCTCGGCCCAGTCGACGAGGAAGTCGGCCAGTGCTTGGGACTTGATGGCAGTGCGGGGCTGGTAGAAGATCGTGTATGGGGCCAGCTCGATGGCCCATTTCGCCACCCGGCCGGATGCATCCCAGCTGCCTATGATCTCGGCTAGCGGGGCAGTGCATACGACCGTGACGGGATGCTCTTGAAAGTAGGGCTTCAGCTTCTTGGCGGTGAAGTACACGCCGTAACACATCTTTTGGTAGTGCGGGTAGTTCTGCTTTGAGGCGGACAGCACCTCGCTCAAATAATACACCGGCCTCTGGACCGGCTGGGCTCGGCCTTCTTCCGGGCGCTGGACTACGATGACGGTGCTGACCACCCGGCTGGTTGCAGCGATGTAAAGGAGCATGGGCTCTTTCTCGGTCGGCGCCGCGAGGACAGGCGGCGTGGCCAGCATCTTCTTTAACTCGTGGAAAGCTTGGTCGGCCTGGTCGTTCCACTTGAAGTGAGTGCTCTTCTTCATGAGGCGGTAGAGGGGGAGAGCTTGCTCTCCGAGCCGGCTCATGAAGCGGTTCAAGCAGGCCAAGCACCCAGTGAATTTCTGGATGTCTCGAAGCTTGGTAGGGATTGCCATCCTCTCGATGGCCTTGATCTTCGCCGGGTTGCATTCGATGCCGCGTTCGGAGACCAGGAAGCCTAGGAGCTGGCCGGCTGGTACCCCGAACACGCATTTCTCAGGGTTGAGCTTGATTTGGAACCGGCGCAGGTTCTCAAATGTTTCCTTGAGGTCTTCCAGCAAGGTGACACGCTTCTCCGTCTTCACCACGATGTCGTCCACGTATACGTGAGCGTTTCTGCCGAGTTGCTTGAGGAGGCACTTCTGCATGCAACGCTGAAAGGTGGCACCGGCATTTCTCAAGACGAATGTCATAGTCAGGTAGCAGAAGGCTCCGAACGGCGTGATGAAGGCGGTCTTCAGGCGGTCATCCGGGTCTAGCTTTATCTGGTGATATCCGGAGTAAGCATCCAAAAAACTCAACAGCTCGCATCCGGCTGTGGAGTCTATCACTTGGTCTATCCTTGGCAGGGCAAAAGGATCTTTGGGGCAGGCCTTGTTGAGACTTGTGTAGTCTATACACATGCGCCACTTGTTATTCTTCTTCAGCACAAGGACCGGGTTGGCGAGCCACTCTGGAAAGAAAACTTCCACGATAAAGCCGGCCGCCAAGAGCCGGGCTATCTCCTCCCCTACAATCCTGCGTTTCTCCTCCGACAGCCGGCGAAGGGGTTGTCTGACTGGCTTTGCGTCTTCTCGAACATGTAGTTTGTGCTCGGCGAATTTCCTCGGAACACCCGGCATGTCCTTGGGGGACCACGCAAAGATGTCTCGATTCTCACGGAGGGAATCGGCGAGCTCGCCTTCCTATTTGCTGTTCAGGTTTGCCCCGATGACGGCAAACCTCTCGGGACGCTCGGGGTCAAGAGGTATCTTCTTCGTCTCCTTGGCCGGCTGAAAAGACCCTTGAGTATCATGCTCCTTGGGGTGGGGGACACGGCCGACTGCTTGCCGGCCATGGCCACGACTCGGTCCAGCATCTTCTTCTCTTCGGCGATCACAAGGGACTCGGCCAGCCGGCTGTTGGCCGCGGCGCACTCAGAGGACTTCTTGTAGTCGCCGGCTACAGTGATGATGCCTTTGGTGCTTGGTATCTTCATCTTGAGGTATGCATAGTGGGGAACCGCCATGAATTTGGCCAAGGCAGGTCGGCCCAGCAATGCATGGTAAGGGCTCTCCAGGTCCACCACTTCAAACCAGATCGCTTCCCGGCGGTAATGCTCCTTGTCCACAAAAAGTACATCAATCTTGATTTTGCCAATGGGGGCGCAGGACAGGCCGGGTACGATGCCGTGGAACACTGTCCAAGTGGGCGTGAGCTGTTTTGTCTTGACGCTCAACTTCTCCAGGGTGTCACGATACAAGATGTTGATGCTGCTCCCGCCGTCTATCAACACACGAGAGAAGCGGGCGGCGCGTCTGTCCGTTGCAAGGGTGGCTTCCAGGACCAAAGCATAAGAGCCGGGAGACGGCATCACCTCCGGGTGGTCGGCCCGGCTCCAGCTGATGGGCCTTTCTGACCAATGCATGTGTCCAGCGAGGTTGGCAGCGACCACGCTGACTTCCTGGTGCTCTCGGCGTTTGCTGTGCCGGTCTTCAGGCTGGCTGGTGAAGACGACGTAGGTTGCTTGCTCATCAGGAAACTCGTCATGCACGGCTCCGACTGCGGGCCGAGCGGCCGGAGGCGGTGGAGGCGGAGGCGGCGGGCCGGCAGGCGGAGGCGGCAAGAGCCCCTCGCCTTTAGAGATTCGGGTGAGCCAGTTGCACTTCCGGTCGTGTGGTTCGACGGCTTCGTGCCGCTGTGGAACTTGCAAGGGGCGTCGAGGGTTTGCTCGTAGGAGAAGGCGGGCTGCCAAGCCGGCCTGCCGCCCTTGGGCGTCTTGGGCGCCGGTCGTTCTTCAGGCGGCGCATCTTCGACCGTGGCCACCTGCCGGCTAGCGGGAGGTGGTGCGAGGCCCTTGCGCTTGTTGTCGTTCGAGTTGGGGTGTCGGCCGGGTTCTCCAGCCGGCGTCTTGGGCGCCGGGTTGAGCACCTTTCCGGACGCGTCTACCCGAAGCTCGGTCTTCATCGAGGAGTCGGCGGTAGCGTACTTGTCCGCTATGTCCAGGAGCTCGTCGAGAGTAGCCGGCTCGTCGCAGAGGAGCTTGTGCTTGAGGAGGGTGCCTTCTCGGCACCCGGCTGTGAAGTACTCTATGGCTTGTACCTCGTGCACCCCTTCACAGGAGTTGCGGAGCTCGGCCCAACGCGTGAGGTAATCGCGAGTGGACTCGGCGGGGCCTTGCACGCACAGGGAAAGCTGTCTGGGCTTGGGAGCCCACTTGTAGGTGCTGGTGAAGTTGCGGATGAAGGCTTCTGTGAAGTCTAGCTAGCTGTTGATGCTACGCGGTTTGAGGCTGTTGAGCCAGGTCCGCGCCGTGCCCTGCAGCATGAGGGGCACGTACTTCACGGCGATGCGCCGATTGCCATTGGCGATGCTAACTGCGGTGGAGTAGTCGATCAACCAATCTTCCGGTTTCACGGAGCCATTGTACTTGGGCGTGTCTCTTGGGAGCGAGAACCCTTTGGGAAAGGGCTCGTCGCGGATGCGGGGGCCAAATCAAGGCGGGCCGACATCGTCTTCTTCTTCCAATGCCAGGGATCGCGCCAGGCGGTCGATCCGGTGACGGGCGTCGTTCTCGCCGATTCCTTCGCGGCGGCCCAGCCGGCCGCTGAGAGTCGGGTGCGCCATTGGCGGTGAGGCGGGATATCTCTCTCCACGGGGCGGGGGCGGAGGCGGGTCGCCCCGCCACTCCATGGCTCGGGGATGACCGTCCGCGTCCCGCTCGATGGAGATCCGGGTCCGGCTGCGGCTGGTAGCCGGCTCCTTCTCGCGTCGCGCACGGGTATCGCTCGTAGTCGGCGTTCGGGACGTCGCGCCGTGCTCTCGGCGCGGGGGAAGGCTTTCCGCGCAAGCGTCGGCTTCGTGCCGCTGCGCGGCGGCGTCAATCAACTGCTAGATGCGCCGGGTCATGTGGGGAAGGTCTTCGGCCTCTAGGCCGCCCAGCTCGTCTACGGCCGCCTGGGCGGCACGCAAGTTCTCGAGCGGAGTGGCATAGACCGGGCGGTCGACTCCCAGTGTGTCGGCGATGACGGCGCCACGTTGCTTGACAAGGCCGGCCCGGCTTGGCCCGCCCGGGGCCGGCGTGCCGAAGGCGGCGCGGTCAGCCTCGCGCCGGTAGGCCTCAGTGAGGCGTCTTACGGAGGCCAGCCTCCAGCCCTCTGCGAGGAGGGCGAGGCGGCGTGCTTCCAGGGCTTCGTCGTCGGCGTCGGCCGGGAGAGGAGCGGACAAGTCATGGGCCGCCGCGCGCGAGGCGTCGTGGGCGCTCTCGTCGGCCGGGCCGCCGTGGCTGACAACCATCACTTCGGCGGTGACAGCATCGTGGCCGTCGGCTCGAGGAAGCAGGTCGTTGTAGATCGCGACGTTGGTGGGGAAGGCGTCGTAGGAGGCCGCGTCGGAGTCGACAGGCATCGGGTCGGTGGAACCAACCGACTCTAGGTCCGCAGCGGGCTCGCTGGAGACATGGAGCTGGCCGAGAAGGTTGGCGAGGCGGTCAGTGCCCGCATCGGAGGCGAGCTTGTCGGGGATGAAGGTCTCGTCGGGGAGATCGGCGAGGCCGCTTGCCGCGCAGATGCTAGTGACGCCTTGCAGCGCGTCGTGGCAAGCGCCATCGGGCGTGCCAGGCTGGCTACGCTCGCTGGGGAGGAAGAGGGTTCCCGTCCAGAACAGGTCTCCGGATGACGGTGCGCCTGGCCCCACGGTGGGCGCCAAATGTCGGGTGGTAGGTGCGACATATGCCAACGGGTGGCTTATCTTTGTGGGAACCAGTAAAACGTCGCCGGTGCCTGGAAGCGGGATGAGGCGAAGACATGCACGCCGGCGGATCTTACCCAGCTTCGGGGCTCTCCAAGGAGATAACACCTCTACTGCTGCTCTGCGGGGTCTCCGCATGCTCACTCGATGAATCAAGTAGCTACACAACGCTCCTTGAGCTGCCTTTGGGGGGAGAGGAGGAAGAAAGGGCACGGCTAGCCTACTTCTTCTCCTTGTATGGTGTCTAGAACTAGCAGGGGGTCCCATCCTTTGCATGGGTGCTCCGGGGGGTTTATATAGGCCTAACCCCCGGGGGTACAACGGTAATTCGGCTGGGCGCGGGGCCCAGCTGTCTGTGACTGTGCTCGCCAGCTTCTGCGTCGGCTGCTGGGGCCCGCCGACTGGTGGGTCCCGCCGGCTGCCAACTCCCGGGTCATTGTGGCTTCATCTTGTTGACGTGAGCCTCATCGCAGTAAGCGCGGCTACAGTACCGCCGCCTGTCGGACGATCGCTGTAGCCTTACCGCGTCTTGTCTCCTTAATGGGGCGTCCTCTTCGAGGGAAGCGGCGGGCCGGCTGCGGGGAGCCGGCTCCGTCTTGGGCCGGCTGGTTGGAAGCGTGGCCGCCTTCGGCCGTCTCTCTGCTCTAAGGGGCCCACCGCCTGTGGGCCATGCTGGCGGCCCGTCGTGGGTGACGCCAGGGTCAACACGGCAACAGTGCTGCGCCGGACGGGTCATGCCTACCTCGTACGGCGCACTGTGCCAGGCGTGCCCCGGGATTCGGGGGTGGCAGGCTCTTCTGTAGCCATGCCCCGTCGCACCGCCGTTAGGTGGGTGCAAACTTTGTGGGTACGGTCTTGATTGCTTTATGGGGAGCCGGCTCGAAGGAGTCGGCCTTCTTGCAGCTGGCTTCTTGGAGTCGGCCCTCTCATGAAGGTTAAAGTCGGACCGCCTTCCCAAAGCCGGTCTGGATCGCAGCCGGCTAGGGGAAGGTGGCCCTATGTCTTGAATTCTTGAGAGCCGGGCTGGCTCGTATTTTTTGCAGAAGCGCCAGGGGGAGCCGGCTAGGCTACCCATGGCTATTTACTCCGACACAGCAAGTAAAATTTAAAATACGCTCCAAGCAAAACACATATCATATGGCGAATAAAAATATAACTCCGAGTAAGGTATACCGATAATTTTGAAGACGAAAGAGGGGATGCCTTCCGGGGCATCCTCAAGCTTAGGCTCTTGAGTCTTCCTTGAATATTACCTTGGGGTGCCTTGGGCATCCCCAATCTTAGGATCTTTCCACTCCTTATTCTCCTCATATCGATATCTCACCCAAAGCTTGAAAACTTCAATCACACAAAACCGATAATTGTTGAAGAAGAAGGATGGGATGCCAACCGGGGCATCCCCAAGCTTAGATGCTTGAGTATCCTTGCAATATTTACTTGGGGTGCCTTGGGAATCCCCAAGCTTGAGCTCTTGCCTCTCTTTATTCTTCTCATATTGATAGCTCCTCGATCTTCGAACACTTCATCCACACAAAACTTTAACAAAATCTTTGTGAGATCTGTTAGTGTAATAAAGCAAATCACTACCTTTAGTTATTGTTGCAAACTTATTCCAATTTCATATTAGAGCTATATCCACTGTATTCCAACTTCTCTATGGTTCATACCCTCCGATACTAGCCATAGATGCATCAAAATAAGCAAACAACACACGAAAAACAGAATCTGTCTAAAACACGACAGTCTGTAGTAATGTGGAGGTTTAGTAAACTTCTGTAACTCCAAAAATTATGAAATAAATTTGAAAATTTGAAAAATTTGTACAGAAGTAAAGTGCAAAAAGTTTCAGACCCATTTGACGTTCCAGTAAAAAATGTAAAATCACACGCTACAGCTAAAGTTTCTGTTTTTGTTCTGCACATAGTAGACAAGCAATCTAATCATCCTAAAAGCAAAGCTTGGCACATTATGTTTATAAGGGGATAATCATTTACAAAGAAACTTCCATGAAAAATTCTACATTGCTTCCATGAGCATGAACACAAGTGCTCAAGGTCGACCCTCACTTCTCCAATGCATAACTTTCCAATCACTTCTATTTTTTGAAAAACTTTTTAGGCATGAGAGACAAGTAAATTTATTTTGTATTTTCATTCTTTTAATTTTTTTGGTATGTTTCACCCACAACTAAACAGAAACAAAAAGGAAAAACAAAATCTACTTAGTGAAGAAAGCAAACAAGCATACACAAGAATATCAACCCCACGCTATTGCTCCCCGGCAACGGCACCAGAAAAGAGCTTGATAATCCCCAAGTGCAGGGAATCATCGTAGCAATTCCCAATGGTGGAAGTGATAAGTATGGAGTGTCAAACCCACAAGGAGCTAAAGGTAAGATCAATATTCTCTCAAGTCCTATCTGCCACTGATACGACTCTACGTACACCGAACGTTTGCTTTCAACTAGCAACGAGAAATAAAACTATGTTGTGGGCATGAAAAGGGTAACTTTGTATGATATCAGAGAGCTAAATATAAAAGTAGGTGCTGTTATCATAAATTTAGAATATATTACTAAATATTATAAATAGCGAGTGTGGAATAATGGTGGATCGGTGTGGGGAATTGTCCTAGGCAATTGTTAACAAGACCGTAATCACTATTGCAGTTTCATATGAGGGAGAGGTATAAGCTAACAAACTTTCTCTTCTTGGATCATATGCACTTATGATTGGAAATCTAGCAAGCATCTGCAACTACTAAAGATCATTAAGGTAAAACCCCACCATAGCTTTAAAGTATCAAGTCCTCTTTATTCCCATACACCATGTCCCGCTTATCCGTGTTTGTGTTTCAGTCACTCATGCAACACAGACAATAAGAAAACCATGGACATATTGCAACACCCTACAACGGAAATCCCTCACGCTTGCGCAACATGGAGGGCACCATAGTGTTGGGGAACGTAGCAATAATTCAAAATTTTCCTATGTGTCACCAAGATCAATCTAGGAGATACTAGCAACGAGAGAGAGGGAGTGCATCTTCATACCCTTGAAGATATCTAAGCGGAAGCGTTCAAGAGAACGGGGTTGATGGAGTCGTACTCGTCGTGATCCAAATCACCAATGATCCTAGCGCCGAATGGACGGCACCTGCGTGTTCAACACATGTATGGAACGGAGACGTCTCCCGCGCCTTGATCCAGCAAGGAGGAGGGAGAGGTTGAGGAAGAGAGTCCAACAGCAGCACGACGGCGTGGTGGTGATGGAGTGGCATTTCTCCGGCAGGGCTTCGCCAAGCTCACGGGGAGGAGGAGAGGTATTGGAGGGGAGGGGCTGCGCCAGGTGCAAGGGTATGGCCGCCCTCCCACCCCTCCACTATTTATAGGTGGGGAGAGAGGGGGCCGGCCCCCCTAGATCCCATCTAGGGTTGGGGGCGGCGGCCAAGGGGGGAGGAGTGCCTCCCAAGTCAAGTGGAGGCCCTCCCCTTAGGGTTTCCCCTCTCCCATGCGCATGGGCCTTGGGGGGCTGGTGCCCCTAGCCCATTAAGACTAGGGAGCCCCCCTACAGCCCATGCTGCTGTATTGGACATGGTGGAACATTTTCCGGACCTCCGGAACCTTCCGGAAACTTCCCGGTACAATACCGGAAAAACCAAACTTTTCCTGGAACCCGAACAATAATGTTCCATATATAAATCTTTACCTCCGGACCATTCCGGAACTCCTCGTGACGTCCGGGATCTCATCCGGGACTCCGAACAACATTCGGTAATCACATACAAGTCTTCCTAATAACCCTAGCGTCATCGAACCTTAAGTGTGTAGACCCTATGGGTTCGGGAACCATGCAGACATGACCGAGACATCTCGCTGGTCAATAACCAATAGCGGGATCTGGATACCCATGTTGGCTCCCACATGTTCCACGATGATCTCATGGGATGAATCACGATGTCAAGGATTCAGTCAATCCCGTATACAATTCCCTTTGTCTATCGGTATGATACTTGCCCGAGATTCGATCGTTGGTATCCCGATACCTCGTTCAATCTCGTTACCGGCAAGTCTCTTTACTCGTTCCATAACACATCATCCCGTGATCAACTCCTTGGTCACATTGTGCACATTATGATGGTGTCCTACCGAGTGGGCCCAGAGATACCTCTCCGTTACACGGAGTGACAAATCCCAGTCTCGATTCCTGCCAACCCAACAGACACTTTCGGAGATACCCGCAGTGCACCTTTATAGCCATCCAGTTACGTTGTGACGTTTGGTACACCCAAGCATTCCTACGGTATCTGGGAGTTGCACAATCTCATGGTCTAACGAAATGATACTTGACATTAGAAAAGCTTTAGCATACGAACTACACGATCTTATGCTAGGCTCAGGATTGGGTCTTGTCCATCACATCATTCTCCTAATGATGTGATCCCGTCATCAACGACATCCAATGTCCATGGTCAAGAAACCGTAACCATCTATCGATCAATGAGCTAGTCAACTAGAGGCTTACTAGGGACATGGTGTTGTCTATGTATCCACACATGTATCTGAGTTTCCTATCAATATAATTCTAGCATGGATAATAAATGATTATCATGAACAAGGAAATATAATAATAACTAATTTATTATTGCCTCTAGGGCATATTTCCAACAGTCTCCCACTTGCACTAGAGTCAATAATCCAATTCACATCGCTATGTGATTAACACTCAAGGTCACATCCCCATGTGACTAACACCCAAAGAGTTTACTAGAGTCAATAATCTAGTTCACATTACCATGTGATTAACACTCAATGAGTTCTGGGTTTGATCATGTTATGCCTGTGAGAGATGTTATAGTCAACGGGTCTGAACCTTTCAGATCCGTGTGTGCTTTACAAATCTCTATGTCATCTTGTATATGCAGCTACCACACTCTATTTGGAGCTATTCCAAATAACTGTTCTACTATATGAATCCGGTTTACTACTCAGAATCATCTAGATTAGTGTCAAAGATTGCATCGGCATAACCCTTTACGACGAACTCTTTTACCACCTCCATAATCAAGAAAATTCCTTAGTCCACTAGTTACTAAGGATAACCTTGACCGTTGTCCTGTGATCCATTCCTAGATCACACTTGTACCCCTTGACTGACTCATGGCTTGGCACACTTCAGGTGCGGTACACAACACAACATACTTTAGAGCCTACGTCTAAAGCATAGGGGACAACCTTCGTCCTTTCTCTCTATTCTGCCGTGGTCAGGTCTTGAGTTTTACTCAATACTCATACCTTATAACACAGCCAAGAACTCCTTCTTTGCCGATCTATTTTTTGAACTCCTTCAAAATTCTGTCATGGTATGTGTTCATTTGAAAGTACTATTAAGCGATTTTTATCTATCCTTATAGATCTTGATGCTCAATGTTCAAGTAGCTTAGTCCAGGTTTTCCATTGGAAAACACTTTTCAAATAACCCTATATGCTTTCTAGAAACTCTACATCATTTCTGATCAACAATAGTCAACAACATATACTCATCAGAAATTCTGTAGTGCTCCCACTCACTTCTTTGGGAATACAAGTTTCTCATAAACTTTGTATAAACCCAAAATCTTTGATCATCTCATCAAAGCGTACATTCCAACTCCGAGATGCTTACTGCAGTCCTTAGAAGGATTGCTGGAGCTTCGCATACTTGTTAGCATCTTTCAGGATAGTCAAAAAACTTTTGGTTTTACCACATACAACCTTTCCTCAAGAAAAACGTCGAGGAAACAATGTTTTGACATCCTATCTGCAAGATTTCATAAATAATGCAGTAACTGCTAACATAATTCCAACAGACTCTTAGCATCGCTACGAGTGAGAAAGTCTCATCATAGTCAACTCCTTTGAACTTGTCGGAAAACATCTTAACGACAAGTCGAGCTTTCTTAATGGTGACATTTACCATCATTGTCCATCTTCCTTTTAAAATCCATCTGCACCCAACAGCCTTACGACCATCAAGTAGTTCTTCCAAAGTCTATACTTTGTTTTTATACATGGATCCTCTCTCGGATTTTATGGCCTCGAGCCATTCGTCAGAATCCGGGCCCACCATCGCTTCTCCATAGCTTGTAGGTTCATTGTTGTCTAGCAACATGACTTCCAAGACAGGATTACGTACCTCTCTGAAGTAGTATGCATCCTTGTCGACCTATGAGGTTTGATAGTGACTTGATCCGAAGTTTCATGATCACTATCATAAGCTTCCACTTCAATCGGTGTAGGTGCCTGTCGGTGTCAAAACCGGCGGATCTCAGGTAGGGGGTCCCGAACTATGCGTCTAGACCGAATGATAACAGGAGGCAAGGGACACGAAGTTTTACCCAGGTTCGGGCCCTCTTGATGGAGGTAAAACCCTACGTCCTGCTTGATTAATATTGATGATATGGGTGTTACAAGAGTAGATCTACCATGAGATCAAAGAGGCTAAACCCTAGAAGCTAGCCTATGGTATGATTGTATGTTGTGATTGTTGTCCAACGGAATAAAACCCTTCGGTTTATATAGACACCGGAGAGGGTTAGGGTTACACAAGGTCGGTTACAAAGGAGGAGCTATCCATATACGTATTGCCTAGCTTGCCTTCCACGCCAAGTAGAGTCCCATCCGGACACGAGACCAAGTCTTCAATCTTGTATCTTCATAGTCTAACAGTCCAGCCAATGGAGATAGTCCGGCTTTCCGGAGACCCCCTAATATAGGACTCCCTCAGTAGCCCCTGAACCAGGCTTCAATGACGATGAGTCGGGCGTGTAGTTGTCTTCGACATTGCAAGGAGGGTTCCTTCTCCGAATACATCGCATAAGAATTTGAATACGAGGATAGTGTCCGACCCTGCAAAATAAGTTCCACATTCCACCATAGAGAGAATAATATTTTTGCAGATCTAATTTGCTGGCTTGTTTTGGCAACACGACGTTACGTCATGGCCCGGTGATTATTCGAACCGTTTCTTTTAGCAAGCCCCGCACATAACGCGAGCCAGTTTTTCGACATGTCTTGTCAAAGCAGAGATCGTGTCCCCTTATTATGGGATTCTCATCAATACAGGCATGGGTAACCCAACCGCACCATCAATTGCGGCGCTTGGGGGATAAGCGAGTTTTACCAGGCAAGTGGGGACGCTTAGTTTTGTCGGCCCATATAAAGGGATAAGGATTCACCTTTCTATCCATGCCTTCTTCCTCCTCTGCTCATCCGCTCCTGCACACTCGAGCTCTAGCGCCCAAGTCCTCACTTCCATCTCAACCTTCTCCAACCATGTCCGGAGAGGGAGGCAAGTGGATGGTCTCCTCCGTCACGGAGGGAGATGTCAAGAAACTGAGGAGAGCCGGATACCTGCCCGACGACATCGCGCACAGGCTCCCAGATGAGGGGCAACTCATCCCCACCCCCAGGCCCCATGAGAGGGTGGTATTCCTCACCCATTTCCTCCGTGGACTGGGATTCCCTTTCCATCCCTTCGTCCGAGGGCTCATGTTTTATTATGGCCTGGATTTCCACGATCTGGCCCCGAACTTCATCCTCAACATCTCGGCGTTTATCGTCGTGTGCGAGGCCTTCCTCCGCATCAAGCCCCACTTCGGCTTATGGCTGAAGACCTTCAACGTCAAGCCGAAGGTGGTGGGCGGCCACCAGGCGGAGTGTGGAGGCGCCATGGTGGGCAAGATGCCCAACATAACATGGCTCGAGGGCTCCTTTGTGGAAACCATAAAGGGGTGGCAATCGGGGTGGTTCTACATCACCGAGCCGCACGACCCCGCATGGGTAGCGGCCCCCGAGTTCCGATCTGGCATCCCCATGTGGCTCACCTCCTGGAAGGAGAAGGGCCTGTCCTGGGGTAATTCAAAAGAGCTGACCGGACTCCAGACATGTATTCAAAACATGGTGGACAAGAAGCTCAAGCTCGTCAATATAGTCCAGGTTATGCTCATCCGCCGGATACTCCCGTGCCAACAACGGGAGTTCACCTTGTGGGAGTTCAATCCGGCGCAGCACCGAACTTTGAACAAGCTCTTCGACACGACTCATGAAGATGCCTGGAGGGTGCTGTTCAAGAGCGCCGAGGTCCCTCCCCCCATTACTGAGGATCGCGGATCCAACACGAAGCGCCAAGCCAGTGCGGTAAGTTGTTTTACCTTTCACAGGATACTTATTTTTATATAGATTGACTCTATGCGGGATCTAAACTCTCGTGCCTTTGACAGGACTGGCAGAAGATGGCCGGACAGATCGACTGTCCGCCTCGTTTGCCCGAAGGCCCCGCAGATGCCCTTCTGGCGAAGATGTTGACTCCGACCCCTTATAAGGTGCCGGAGAAGACCAAGAAGGCCAAGGGAGCTCGAAAGAGTTCCCGACGCCAGGCGTCATCGGAATCACCGTCTGATGACTCTGCGGCGCACTCTTCCCCCGAAGACGAGGAAGAAGAAGAAGAAGATGCTCCCCCACCGACTCGGGGAGACAGAAAAAGGAAGGCCGCCCCAACTGGGGGGGCCGAAGGGTCCAAGAAGGGAAGGACCCTCCTTCCAGACAGCTCCACCACCGCTGACGAAGACGAAGACGAGTGGTTGCCCAGGGCCAAGCCTCCGGGGAGATCGTAAGTATTCGGATACCAAAGTAACCCATAGGATTCCTTTGTCGCACTTCTTTCCCTAATCGCCGAACATAATTACGCAGGCCGCCACGAGCTAATATCGAGGTATCCTCGGACGGCTCCCTGGGCTTGTCGGACATGGATAGCGATCCAGTCCCGACCGCCACCTCCCCTCATCCTGCCGATGACGCCGAAGTGTTGTCTCAAGAGGCACCGGATTGAGGGGGGACCATCCCGGAGGCGCCTCAAGGCGACCTTCCGAACTCCGGGAGCCGAGGGGACGGGGTCCCCGAGGGCTCCGAGTTCGGCCCTCAGCCGAACACCGCACCGGATCCTCCAACGGTTCCGGACTCGGGCAGGCAGTCCCCTTCTAAGAGGGGCAAAATGCCAGTGCCGGTGACCTTTGCCCATCCAGAGGCTCCGGACAGCCTGCTAGAAGCGCTTCGCAGCGCTTTGATCGACAAGTCTCTTTACTCGTTTCATAACACATCATCCCGTGATCAACTCCTTGATCACATTGTGCACATTATGATGATGTCCTACCGAGTGGGCCCAGAGATACCTCTCCGTTTACACGGAGTGACAAATCCCAGTCTCGATTCGTGCCAACCCAACAGACACTTTCGGAGATACCTGTAGTGTACCTTTATAGCCACCCAGTTACGTTGTGACGTTTGGCACACCCAAAGCATTCCTACGGTATCCGGGAGTTGCACGATCTCATGGTCTAAGGAAATGATACTTGACATTAGAAAAGCTTTAGCATACGAACTACATGATCTTGTGCTAGGCTTAGGATTGGGTCTTGTCCATCACATCATTCTCCTAATGATGTGATCCCGTTATCAATGACATCCAATGTCCATGGTCAGGAAACCATAACCATCTATTGATCAACGAGCTAGTCAACTAGAGGCTTACTAGGGACATGGTGTTGTCTATGTATCTGTGACACTCCAAAATTTTAATTTGGTTTTCATCAAAAACTTTGTTGGATTGTAAAAGAGGGCATTTAAAATTTCTTTTCCAGAAATCCTTCCTCTTAAAAACTTCCTTTCCTTTGGCAAGGATTTTCTTTTCCCTTTCAAATTTGGTGTTGAATTTTTGGAAGCTTTTCCTTCTGGTTGTCACCCTCTCAAACTTATTTATTTTCAAAAAGAAAATAAAGAAACCCTAGGAGTTTTGGGACTTCTTTCTTTTTGAAACCACCCATGGTTTTACCATGTCTCCTATAGTAAATCTTCTTAAAACCCCTCCCTCCACCTTTGAGCAATTTAAATCCTCTGTCTCAACAAGTCCAAACAAGTTTTTGGATTTTATTTCAATTATTTTATCTCCCAAAACATTTCTGCCAATTATTTTGAGCCTAAGTGATTTTCAAAGCAAGTACCATTTTGCCTTTGAGTTTTTGTCCCAAACCAACTTCCCTGGATTGTCTTTAGTACCCACAACCTAGAACCATCTTGATCCACTCTTCTTCTTTTCAAAAATTTCAAATTTCACTCACTGCAAGTTTGGACCAGATTTGCCAAATTTGGTGAAATTCATATCTACACTCCTCCAAAAATTCCACCAAAAATCATGCAGCCTACTGGAGCAATGAGAAGCCACTCCACCAAATTTCAGCTCTAGGAAAAATCCCTAGATGCCAAAAGCATTCTGTCGAACACCTGAGCTGCACTGTTCCTTGCATTTTTAGTAAAGTTCAGTAAAATTCAGTTTTACAGTGTCGTTTTCTTCAGAGTTCTGTCACAAGCTCACAGTACGCTTGGCTCGATGCTCGCAGCCCCTCCCTCTTGTCCGGAGCTTCACATGCGTGCGTGGAGCCTTCCTGGCGTCGGTGGCGCGCTGGCCCGCCCTCGCCGGCGTCTTCTGCGGCGTCGGGACCTCCCGTGGCGGCCGACAGAAGGCACACCACGGCAGAACGCCGTTCAGCACCGCCCAAGCCATCTGGTAGCTCCGCGTGGCCGTCTCCCTTGCCAGCGCACGCGTGCAGCACCGCCGCCGTGGCCTGGCACGCGCAGGGCGCGCTCCCTGCCGCCGACGTGCCGCACGGCCGTTCCGTTGGGACAGGCCGTAAAACCCCCTCCCGTGCTGAGCTGGACCCTGGAATGGCACCACTACTCCACCTAGGCGATGCCCAAACTCCTAATTCCACTGCCCAACCGCAGCGCCACCGTAATCGCTCGCCGGACTTATCCCGTTCACGGCAACCGCCTCGGGCCGGCTATATATAACGCCCCCAAGCTCCCTCTCGCCCCCGCACACCTCCAGCACCTCACTGGACCCCGACCAGCAACTAGAAGAGCCTCGAGGGGCCCTTCTTCCTCGACTCCGGCCGCCTCGCTCCGCCTCGGCCTCCAGCTCGATTCACTCCGGTGAGGCCACCTCCGGCGCCCAAACCTCGTCCGTAGCCTTCTCTAGCACCCAGTGAGCTAACCCCCTCCTCAATTTAATCCTTGCAGCCCTCCTCGGCGAGTTCCATCAACGCCCGACCACCGTCCGCCGGAGTTGAGGCACGCCGTCGACGTGGTGCTCACCGGCGACCACCACCACCACATAGCGCGGAAGTGGCACTGATACGAAGGTACTCTCCGATCCCCCTGCCTCGCCGTGGATCGCCGCCGGCGACCACCGCGGCTCTCGGGCACCGTCGTTCTCCGCCCCCTTTTTGAATTTTCAAACCTGATAGGTGGGACCTGCCCGTCAGCCTCTCTGTCCTTTTCTAAACGAATCGTTTTCTGAAAGCGTATTCTGCCAAATGCGTTTTCCCTCTGGGCCAGCGTATTCTCAGCCGAAGCGTTTTCTGTTTTTATAAGCTAGCCCCTGGAAACTTTCTGTTTCATTACAGATGAGTCCCTGGACAAAAACCCTTATAACTTTTAAACAGAAAGGTATTTTTGATTGATTCTTTTTCTGTTCTCTTTAAAATTTTGTCTAGTTTTTTATAAGATTTATTTGAAAAATATTTGGAATACTTTTTGTGCACCCCTTGGTATTTACGATAGCGCATATATTTTCTTTATACCGTAGATACCGAAGGAGGTGACGGAGCCGCAAACTTCACCGAGCTAGGCTCCGACTACTCCGAACCAGGCAAGCATGTTTGAACTTTTGATATGATGAGTGTCTTGGCATGTTTTGCATTTAGTTAGTCTCATGGCATGTTGTTGAGCATACCGATGAACGTTATTTCCATGCATTGTTGAGGTAAGTGAGTTCGATGATCCATAAGTGGATGGATGTGAGTATGAATGGCCATGTGTTGGCATGAGGATGGGTAAGATGGCAGTGTTGTAGCATGCCGTCTTATGCCAGACTATGTGACTGAAGTGTCAAACCGTATCGGTCCAGTTCCTCCCATTTCCTTCCCTGTACTACCACATGTTTTCCGCAAGGAATATGGCTTAGTAAGTTGCAAACCGCTTTCCTGGTACACACCAAAAGGAGAGGCCGGGATGATGGTTCCATGGCCCTGGATTAAAGCCAGTCATCCGGTCAGGGGGCATGGGTGTTTCCGGTTGGGACCGAGAGGGGGGCACCCCTTAGAGCGCGCGTATATAAATTTGATCCCATGCTATTCGAGATTGTGATCTCCCCGTCTCAAAAGTTTTTCTTGGACGATGTCTAGGGTGATTCTAACATCGAGAGGTAGGATGGGTGTGTACTGTTAGCTGTGTTTTCTTCTGAAAAACCGTAAACGGAACTAGTCCTTCGTGACTACGGAAATCCGTTGACTGTGGGAAAAATTTTGTACAAACTCTGCAGAGTCATACATTCCTTTGAATCATCTATTCCATATCCAAATTCGTATTATCTTGTCCTAACAGTGCCAGTTTGATGACAGAGACTCCGGTGAATCCCATGAGTGCTAAGTCCGGCTAAATGTTATTCCTGTGGATGGACTAACCTGTTTATTATCATGAATTGAAATTTATTATGAGTATTATTTCCCTGTGAATAAAGCCATTTCTGTGATGTCGCTCAGACGTCGAACTGTGGCATTTCTTTTAAGGCCCTTTCTGTGATGTCGCCCAGACGTCTGACTGTGGCATTTCTTTTAAGCCTTTTCTGTGATGTCGCTCAGACGTCGACTGTAGCAATTTCTTTTAAAGCCTTTCTGCGATGTCGCTCAGACGTCCGACTGTGCATTTCTTTTAAAAGCCCTTCTGCGATGTCGCTCAGAGGTGTGATTTCTTTTAAACCTTTGTGGTGTCGCTAAGGCCCGACTGTGGCATTTATTTTAAGCCCTTTCTGCGATGTCGCTCAGACGTCCGACTGTGGCATCATTTTCTTCTATTTATTTGTTCACCTTTCGAGGCGTCGCTTCAGACACCCGATCGGTTTTCATTTATGTTTGTTGGGATTTTAGGCGGACTACCGCCGTTTCCCTTTTACTCACTTCGTTATGCTAATTTTTCAATGTACATTGGTGAATTAATCATGACGCATTCATGCATGCATTTGTTATATCTTACGTCCGAACTGTCTTGCGAGTACTTTCAAAGTACTCACTGGCTTGTTGATTTGGCCAGATGCTGACGAAGGCGATCTCATGGATGAAGAGGTTCGATAGCGAGTCCGACGCCTAGAGGAATCCCAGTCAGTCTCGTGCGACCCTGGATTTGGTCACTGTATTATATCCGCTTCCGCAACCCGAATAAATTTATCGAGCCTCACCTCAACGCTCGATTAGATGCCAGTTTGAGAGTCGTGTTATCACACTCCCACTTTGTTATTCCACCATCACTTTATCCTCGAGTCAGCAGTATGCCACCACACCATTGTGTTATATCCGCCATTATGTATAATTATTGGCGCGCTTGTAATAATTTGTTGAGCAGCCCTAGCTCAACCCTGTAATATATCTTATGCTACTGGCTTATTGTATCAAGAATTTGTCTACCAGTGAGGAGGATTTCTCTCATACTGGACTCAAAAGATTGGTTTCTCAATAAATATTTTTATTGGAAAACCGGTCGTGACAAGCTTGGTACCAGAGCCAGGCTGACTGTAGGAAGCCACTAGGAGCGATCGCTAATTGGTTATTAGCATGTTTGAGCCTTTTTCTTATTTTCTTGATTGTAGTCATTTTCTGACTGTCAGCATAAATTTATGATCTGACCATTCAGAATTTTTGCTTACTTTTGTAGATGGCCGACAACAGCTGCGAGTCTCAGACCTTCGCCAACGTGCCCGATGGGTTCGTCAAGCTTCTCTTCTTCATCGTTCAGGTCACGATGGGGCCGTCTGTGCGCCCAGTCTTCACACTCTACCAGCACAAGGTCAACGACAGTCTGACCATGCACCAGGCCACGGTGCAGTTCAGGGGAGGGCGTGGTGAGTTACGCCGCTTCCGGTTCGTGGGAAGAGCCATGCCTACGGAGAGGCATGCTATGCAGATGGCAGCCCGTGAGGCGATAGCTCGCCTCAGGGATGTCCTTCCCGCGATGAAGACTCGTCGCTACCGCTATCTTCCATGCCATGTGCCTTATACCTGTCACTACGCATTCTCCTGCCCCAGAGGAGAACGAGATGAGGCTTTTGAGATGCTTATTGAGTACCTCCGGGCTCTGGAGGCAGCCTTCGACAACCTGGTGGACGACTTCGTAGCTGCCCGCATGGACTCAGTCCATGGCTGTGCCACCAACAGGAGGGAGCTCCTGCCCGCCGCACCGCCATTGACTTTTGTCTCGTCATCAGCATCTTATGCACCTACTCGTCGCCTGCCTACCACCGAAGAGTTCAACCAGGCCATTGCGCCCACTCCAGCGCGCACTGCACCACCCGTTGTGCCTACTCCTATTCGTGTTGCTCCGCCCCTGGCACCCGCTCCATCTACCCGACGCAGCTCTTCACGTCTGGAGCCTATTAGTGAGGAGGAGGTCGAGTCCCCAGCCTCACTACGCCTCACCCTTGGCAGGGCCAAGGAGATCGTCAACATTTCCGGCTGAGTGCGTTTGCCCGTCATGCGATGTACCGCTTGTAAGATATGTACATAGGTTGTGAGGAGTAGCTTGTTTGCGCATCATGTAGGAACTGGAGAAGTGCACTAGCCTAAATAACATGTCAGGATTGTGTACGCATGTCCTGAGTGATGTATTGTATAATTATCACCCGCGTGTAAGATATGTAATGAGCAGTCCTTCTCCGTGCACAAAATCGATTTGTTTTTCTTGAGTAAGCTTGGTTATTTGATTTTTAATCGCCAGTTTTATGCATTTATGGAATTGTTTTTGCGACTCTTTTCGCGTTTCTTATGGATTTTACACAATATGTCCCCAGAGTGGAAAATGTCTCGTCCTTGGACTCGCTCCATGCCTACTCCGCCAGAGGAAGATTATGACACTCAACCAGGCAACAATTTCACACAAGGGCAGTCGAGTCAACAGAACAGTGAAATGGCACTTTCCCAAATGTGCCGCCTTTATGAACAGAGTCAGCAACAACATCGTGAAATGATGAACCAAGTCATCAACATGGGGAGTCACCATGGACAGTATCAGCAGCAATCCAAGTTATCTGAGCTTCAGAAGACACGCCCCCAAACATTTTCTCATACAGACAAACCTCTTGAGGCCGAGGATTGGCTTCGAGATACGGAGAGGAAATTAATTATTGCAAAATGTTCAGATCTCGAGAAAGTATTATATGCTCCGCACTATCTCATAGGAGCAGCTGCATCATGGTGGGAGAATTTTCTGCACATGCATCCCAACGAAAATGACATAACCTGGGATGATTTCAAGGAAGGTTTCCGTGGTGCACACATTCCTAAGAGTATTATGAAAATCAAGAAGAGAGAGTTCGATGACCTCAAGCAAAGGAATATGACAGTGTCAGAATACCACGGTCAATTTACTCTATTGTCCCGCTACGCCAATGAAGAACGTATGACTGAAAGCAAGAAGATAGAGAAATTCCTTGACGGTCTGACACCCGCGCTTAAATGCCAACTGGTCGTGCACACTTTTCCTGATTTTAAAACACTGGTGGACAAAGCCATCACTCTAGAAAATGAGAGACGCAGCCTGGAAGATATCTGCAAGCGAAAAAGGGACCAGACTAACCATGCTCGCAATCACCGAAGCAGGACAGATTTTCAAAAGGGTGGGACGCACAAATCCTCATCCAATGTCTCACACCCAATCAAGAATTTTCATGCAAGGGACAAGGAGTTCACATATCGCCCAGGCGTTACTTGCTACGCTTGTGGAGAAGAAGGGCACTACGCCAAACAGTGCCCCAAGCCAAGGAACTCGACCCCGAAGCCAAACAATGGTGGAAATAATTCAGCACCCAAGCGCAACAATTTCAACCCCAACAACAACCACAGGAAGGGTCATCTAAACCACGTGACCAAAGAAGAAGCACAAAATGCTCCAGATATCGTACTCGGTACGTTTCTTGTCAACACAATACCTGCAACGGTTTTGTTTGATTCTGGAGCTTCTCACTCATTCATTTCGAAAAGTTTTGCTTTGCAAAATAATTTTTCGATGTTTCCCTTGGAAAAATCCATGATCATCAAGTCCCCTGGGATTCAACAAGTTACTCAGAATTACTGTCAGAATGTGGTCATTGAGTTCGAAGGATTGGAGTTTCACGCAAATCTTATTGTGTTGGAAAATAAAGGACTGGATGTCATCCTAGGGATGGATTGGTTAACCACCAACAAGGGGTTTATCGACTGTTTCAACCGGACCGTAATTCTCACGCATCACCACGGGAAGACAATAAAGGTATCAGCCAAGGAAGGAAAAATACCCCGGCAACCAAGATTGAATAAGGTGGACATTTCTGAGCTGAACAAGGTTCCAGTGGTATGTGAATTTCCAGATGTATTTCCCGAAGAACTACCAGGCATGCCACCAGACCGAGAAATAGAATTCAGCATTGAGCTAGCACCAGGAACCACCACCATATACAAGAAACCATACAGAATGGCACCATTCGAGTTGATTGAATTGAAGAAACAAATAAAGGAATTACTGGACAAGGGATATATTCGAGCCAGCTCCTCACCTTGGGGATCACCAATTTTATTTGCCAAAAAGAAAGATGGAACACTGAGATTGTGCATAGACTACCGAGCACTTAACATGGTCACAGTCAAGAACAAATACCCGATGCCACGAATAAATGATTTATTTGATCAGCTCGCTCAGGCCAAGGTATTCTCAAAGATTGACTTAAGGTCAGGATACCATCAATTAAAAGTACGAACAGAAGATATCCCCAAAACTGCCTTCACCTCCAGATATGGGCTATATGAGTTCACAGTTATGCCTTTTGGACTAACTAATGCCCCTGCATATTTTGTTCACCTCATGAACAAAGTATTTATGAAGTTTATGGACAAGTTCGTTGTGGTATTCATCGACGATATTCTGATATACTCCAAAACACCAGAAGAGCACGCGGAACATCTCAGGATTGTGCTAGGAGAACTCAGGAAACATCAATTGTATGCCAAGTTCAGCAAGTGCGAATTTTGGCTAAGACAAGTAGGCTTTCTAGGCCACGTGCTGACCCAAGACGGTATCGCAGTGGACCCGGAAAAAGTCAGGGCCATACTTGACTGGAAGGCACCAGCCAGTGTAACTGACATACGAAGTTTCTTGGGAATGGCAGGATATTACCGCAGATTTATTGAAGGATTCTCCACCCTAGCCAAGCCAATGACGCAGTTACTCAAGAAAGACAAGAAGTTTGAATGGACAGAAGCCTGCGAGAAAAGTTTCCAAGAGCTAAAGCGGAAATTAACGACAGCACCGGTATTAATTGTACCCGACATACACAAGAATTTTGAAGTATATTGTGACGTGTCCAGAAAGGGTCTCGGATGTGTGTTGATGCAGGAAGGCAAGGTTGTCGCCTACGCTTCACGGCAACTTCGCAAGCATGAGGAAAATTACCCCACTCATGACTTAGAAATGGCAGCAGTTATTCATGCACTCAAGGAATGGAGGCATTTCTTACTTGGGAATCGATGTGAAATATATACGGATCACAAAAGTCTTAAATATATTTTCACACAGCCAGAACTAAACTTACGGCAACGACGTTGGTTGGAATTGGTAAAGGATTATGATGTTGGTATCCACTATCATCCAGGAAAAGCAAATGTAGTGGCCGATGCTCTTAGTCGGAACCCCAGCTCCGACGAAAACAATCTGCACAGCTTGAGGCCCGAGTTCCAACAAGAATTTGCCAAGCTCAACTTGATAATGGTAGCAGAAGGCACCATATCAAACTTGGAAATACAACCCGACCTTGTGGGGAAAATTAAAGGAGCTTAGCACGGTCACACCAGCATCGAAGGCATCAAAAGAAAGTTGAGTATGGGCAAGGCCTCGGAATTCGTCATAGACAATGAAGGAATATTATGGTACGGAGAAAGGCTCTGCGTGCCAAACATAGAAGACCTCAAACAGCAAATCCTAGCTGAAGCACACACCACTCCATATTCAATCCACCCTGGAGGAACCAAAACGTATAGGGATATTCAGGAAAGATTTTGGTGGCACGGTATGAAGAGGGACATAGCCACATTCGATGCATGTTGCGATTCTTGTCAACGCATAAAAGCTGAGCATCAGAGACCAGCCGGACTACTGCAACCAAACAAAATACCTGAGTGGAAATGGGATGAAATAGGGATGGATTTTATTGTCGGACTACCTCGGTCACGACACGGGAATGATGCCATATGGGTCATCACCGATAGATTAACCAAGGTGGCACATTTTATTCCAGTGAAGACAACCTACAACACTCAGAAGCTTGCCAGGATTTATCTCTCCCGTATAGTTTGTCTGCATGGAGTCCCAAAGACTATAATATCTGACCGAGGCACTCAATTTGTCTTGAAATTCTGGGATCATTTACAACAGGCTCTGGGAACTCAATTGGCCTTCAGTACAGCCTACCATCCCCAGACTGATGGACAGACCGAACGCGTTAACCAAATTTTAGAAGACATGCTGAGAGCATGTGTCCTCACCTATGGAACCAGTTGGGAGGAAAGTCTGCCATATGCCGAGTTCGCATATAACAACAGCTACCAGGCCAGCCTGCAGATGGCACCTTTTGAAGCCCTATACGGACGGAGGTGTCGTACCCCGCTAAATTGGTCAGAGACCGGAGACAGCCGTATCTTCGGCCCAGACTTGCTCAAAGAAGCCAAGGAAAAAGTCAAGCTAATCAGGGACCGACTCAAGACCGCTCAAAGCCGACAGAAGAGTTATTACGATCAGAAACATCGTGGGGTCAATTTTGAACCCGGTGAATTTGTGTACCTACGAGTATCACCTATGAGGGGACTGCAACGGTTTAAGATTAAAGGGAAGCTAGCACCAAGATTCATTGGACCATTCTGCATAGTGGCACGAAGAGGCACTGTAGCCTACCAGCTAGACTTACCCGAAGACTTGTCCAACATTCACAACGTGTTCCACGTCTCTCAATTAAGGAAGTGCGTAAGCAAACCAGAGAAGCAAGTATCCCATGAGAACATTGATGTGCAGCCAGACCTCACTTATCGGGAACGCCCAGTAAAAATATTAGAGGAGTCTGAAAGGAGGACCCGACAGAAAACCATCAAGTTTTTCAGAGTTCAGTGGAGCAATCACACCGAAAGTGAAGCAACGTGGGAAAGAGAGGATTTTCTTCGGACAGAGCATCCACACTTATTTTTGGATCAGCTGAAATCTCGGGGACGAGATTTTTCCTAAGGGGGTAGGTGTTGTGACACTCCAAAATTTTAATTTGGTTTTCATCAAAAACTTTGTTTGATTTTAAAAGAGGGCATTTGAAATTTCTTTTCCAGAAATCCTTCCTCTTAAAAACTTCCTTTCCTTTGGCAAGGATTTTCTTTTCCCTTTCAAATTTGGTGTTGAATTTTTGGAAGCTTTTCCTTCTGGTTGTTACCCTCGCAAACTTATTTATTTTCAAAAAGAAAATAAAGAAACCCTAGGAGTTTTGGGACTTCTTTCTTTTTGAAACCACCCATGGTTTTACCATGTCTCCTAAAGTAAATCTTCTCAAAACCCCTCCCTCCACCTTTGAGCAATTTAAATCCTCTGTCTCAACAAGTCCAAACAAGTTTTTGGATTTTATTTCAATTATTTTATCTCCCAAAACATTTCTGCCAATTATTTTGAGCCTAAGTGATTTTCAAAGCAAGTACCATTTTGCCTTTGAGTTTTTGTCCCAAACCAACTTCCCTGGATTGTCTTTAGTACCCACAACCTAGAACCATCTTGATCCACTCTTCTTCTTTTCAAAAATTTCAAATTTCACTCACTGCAAGTTTGGACCAGATTTGCCAAATTTGGTGAAATTCATATCTACACTCCTCCAAAAATTCCACCAAAAATCATGCAGCCTACTGGAGCAATGAGAAGCCACTCCACCAAATTTCAGCTCTAGGAAAAATCCCTAGATGCCAGAAGCATTCTGTCGAACACCTGAGCTGCACTGTTCTTTGCATTTTCAGTAAAGTTCAGTAAAATTCAGTTTTACAGTGTCATTTTCTTCAGAGTTCAGTCACAAGCTCACAGTGCGCTTGGCTCGATGCTCGCAGCCCCTCCCTCTTGTCCGGATGCTTCACACGCGTGCGTGGAGCCTTCCTGGCGTCGGTGGCTCGCTGGCCCGCCCCCGCCGGCGTCTTCTGCGGCGTCGGGACCTCCCGTGGCGGCCGACAGAAGACACACCACGGCAGAACGCCGTTCAGCGCCGCCCAAGCCATCTGGTAGCTCCGTGTGGCCGTCTCCCTTGCCAGCGCACGCGTGCAGCACCGCCGCCGTGGCCTGGCACGCGCAGGGCGCGCTCCCTGCCGCCGACGTGCCGCACGGCCGTTCCGTTGGGACAGGCCGTAAAACCCCCTCCCGTGCTGAGCTGGACCCTGGAATGGCACCACTACTCCACCTAGGCGATGCCCAAGCTCCTAATCCCACTGCCCAACCGCAGCGCCACCGTAATCGCTCGCCGGACTTATCCCGTTCGCGGCAACCGCCTCGGGCCGGCTATATATAGCACCCCTAAGCTCCCTCTCGCCCCCGCACACCTCCACCACCTCACTGGACCCCGACCAGCAACTAGAAGAGCCTCGAGGGGCCCTTCTTCCTCGACTCCGGCCGCCTCGCTCCGCCTTGGCCTCCAGCTCGATTCACTCCGGTGAGGCCACCTCCGGCGCCAAAACCTCGTCCGTAGCCTTCTCTAGCACCCAGTGAGCTAACCCCCTCCTCAATTTAATCCTTGCAGCCCTCCTCGGCGAGTTCCATCAACGCCCGAACCACCGTCCGCCGGAGTTGAGGCCACCGTCGACGTGGTGCTCACCGGCGACCACCACCACCACCCATAGACGCGGAAGGGTGCACTGATCACGAAGGTACTCTCCGATCCCCCTGCCTCGCCGTGGATCGCCACCGGCGACCACCGCGGCTCTCGGGCACCGTCGTTCTCCGCCGCCCTTTTTGAATTTTCAAACCTGACGGGTGGGACCTGCCCGTCAGCCCCTCTGTCCTTCTCTAAACGAATCGTTTTCCTAAAAGCGTATTCTGCCAAATGCGTTTTCCACTCTGGGCCAGCGTATTCTCAGCCGAAGCGTTTTCTGTTTTTATAAGCTAGCCCCTGGAAACTTTCTGTTTCATTACAGATGAGTCCCTGGACAAAAACCCTTATAACTTTTAAACAGAAAGGTATTTTTGATTGATTCTTTTTGTATTCTCTTTAAAATTTTGTCTAGTTTTTTATCAGATTTATTTGAAAAATATTTGGAATACTTTTTGTGCACCCCTTGGTATTTACGATAGCGCATATATTTTCTTTATACCGTAGATACCGAAGGAGGTGACGGAGCCGCAAACTTCACCGAGCTAGGCTCCGACTACTCTGAACCAGGCAAGCATGTTTGAACTTTTGATATGATGAGTGTCTTGGCATGTTTTGCATTTTAGTTAGTCTCATGGCATGTTGATGAGCATACCGATGAACGTTATTTCCATGCATCGTTGAGGTAAGTGAGTTCGATGATCCATAAGTGGATGGATGCGAATATGAATGGCCATGTGTTGGCATGAGGATGGGTAAGATGGCAGTGTTGTAGCATGCCAGTCTTATGCCAGACTATGTGACTGCAGTGTCAAACCGTATCGGTCCAGTTCCTCCCATTTCCTTCCCTGTACTACCACATGTTTTCTGCAAGGAACATGGCTTAGTAAGTTGCAAACCGCTTTCCTGGTACACACCAAAAGGAGAGGCCGGGATGATGGTTCCATGGCCCTGGATTAAAGCCAGTCATCCGGTCAGGGGGCATGGGTGTTTCCGGTTGGGACCGAGAGGGGGGCACCCCTTAGAGCGCGCGTATATAAATTTGATCCCATGCTATTCGAGATTGTGATCTCCCCGTCTCAAAAGTTTTTCTTGGACGATGTCTAGGGTGATTCCTAACATCGAGAGGTAGGATGGGTGTGTACTAGTTAGCTGTGTTTTCTTCTGAAAAACCATAAACGGAACTAGTCCTTCGTGACTACGGAAATCCGTTGACTGTGGGAAAAATTTTGTACAAACTCTGCAGAGTCATACATTCCTTTGAATCATCTATTCCATATCCAAATTCGTATTATCTTGTCCTAACAGTGCCAGTTTGATGACAGAGACTCCGGTGAATCCCATGAGTGCTAAGTCCGGCTAAATGTTATTCCTGTGGATGGACTAACCTGTTTATTATCATGAATTGAATATTTATTATGAGTATTATTTACCTGTGAATAAAGCCCTTTCTGTGATGTCGCTCAGACGTCCGACTGTGGCATTTCTTTTAAAGCCCTTTCTGTGATGTCGCCCAGACGTCTGACTGTGGCATTTCTTTTAAGGCCTTTTCTGTGATGTCGCTCAGACGTCCGACTGTAGCATTTCTTTTAAAGCCCTTTCTGCGATGTCGCTCAGACGTCCGACTGTGGCATTTCTTTTAAAGCCCTTTCTGCGATGTCGCTCAGACGTCCGACTGTGGCATTTCTTTTAAAGCCCTTTATGTGGTGTCGCTAAGACGCCCGACTGTGGCATTTATTTTAAAGCCCTTTCTGCGATGTCGCTCAGACGTCCGACTGTGGCATCATTTTCTTCTATTTATTTGTTCACCTTTCGAGGCGTCGCTTCAGACACCCGATCGGTTTTCATTTATGTTTTGTTGGGATTTTAGGCGGACTACCGCCGTTTCCCTCTTTACTTACTTCGTTATGCTAATTTTTGAATATACATTGGTGAATTAATCATGACGCATTCATGCATGCATTTGTTATATCTTACGTCCGAACTGTCTTGCGAGTACTTTCAAAGTACTCACTGGCTTGTTGATTTGGCCAGATGCTGACGAAGGCGATCTCATGGATGAAGAGTTCGATAGCGAGTCCGACGCCTAGAGGAATCCCAGTCAGTCTCGTGCGACCCTGGATTTGGTCACTGTATTATATCCGCTTCCGCAACCCGAATAAATTTATCGAGCCTCACCTCGACGCTCGATTAGATGCTAGTTTGAGAGTAGTGTTATCACACTCCCCACTGTGTTATTCCACCATCACTTTATCCTCGAGTCAGTAGTATGCCACCACACCATTGTGTTATATCCGCCATTATGTATAATTATTGGCGCGCTTGTAATAATTTGTTGAGCAGCCCTAGCTCAACCCTGTAATATATCTTATGCTACTGGCTTATTGTATCAAGAATTTGTCTACCAGTGAGGAGGATTTCTCTCATACTGGACTCAAAAGATTGGTTTCTCAATAAATATTTTTATTGGAAAATCGGTCGTGACAGTATCCACAGTATCCACACATGTATCTGAGTTTCCTATCAAACAATTCTAGCATGGATATAACGATTATCATGAACAAAGAATATAATAATAACAATTTATTATGCTCTAGGGCATATTTCCAACATCTAGTGTGGCGGGTGGATGCCTCTTGGGCTCTCTTGGGCTGATGATGAACAATACAAGGGGAAGAACAGCCTCCTGAGGTTGAGGTGTTCTTATGCTTTCGGACTTGTGTGTATCTCTGGGTCCAATGAGTCTCCCTCCAATACTATGGTGGCTAGCTCTACTTATACAGGCCCTGGTCCTCTTCCCAAATATTGAGCGGGAAGGGAGCCAACAATGGCGGGCAAATTCGAAGGGAGACAGCTAGTACAAGCTACCTTGACAAAAGCGGTCTTCGCCTGCGAAAAGCTCTGGTGGTGACGCCGTCTTGGGCTCCACGATGACCTTCGCCTTGCCGTCCGCCTGGTCTTGGTCTTGTTGCACCGAAATGGCAACCTTTGCCAAAGGCCTCGGTACTCCGCGGCTACGCTTGCCTCCTTTGCACCAAAGAGGAAACAAAGACGCTGCGCGCGCTGGCGCCCGCCTGGTGTCGATCGTCATGGCTCACGTCACGAGAGCCTCGTGAGGTTTGCCCCGCCTTGATATCTCCGCTCCTCGTGAGCCTACCTGACTCGGCAACTCCAGAGGAGTTCTTGCGTCGTCCGCCTCGCGAGGCTTGGACCCTCGCGAGGATCTTGGATGCTTTGTTGATGAAGATGGGCCGTACGGCCTGCTGGCCCTGCCACACTGCGGTCCGCATGCAGGCAAGTCTGGGGACCCCTGTTCCCAGAACGCCGACATCCTTAGACTTCTCCAGTTTGGCAGTAACAGCAGTCAGCTGTGTCCGACACTGCTCCAGCTCCCGAGATAGCATGTTCTTCTTCTCTGTGAGTATCTGATTACACATTGATCCTTAAAATTAGTTGCTTCAACTATTTTCAAGTCTCGGGGGCTACTGGTATATGGCTACTAAATCTACACGAAATGATCTTACCCGCATATCCTTTGAAAGCTGGCAAGTGGCCCCAGCAAGCCCATCCCGAGCAGCTCGGATGTATGCGTCTGCCGAACTAAAGGCATTGAATGCCTCTTCAGTAAAGGTAGGGTCACGCATAGCTACCCTGTGGCACCGATGGTTCATGGCACTCTCCACCTCGGAGTTGGTGACAAATACATTGTCCCATCATCGGAGAGAGGAAAATCCGGCATGGCACCTGTATCGACTCTATCCCTAGAGGCAGGTCTGGGGTCGGATTGATGGACGCGTGTCCGGTGAGGTCTCTGTATATAGTCCGGTGAGTGCTCTTCCTAAAATATGGGGGAGGAGAAAAATGTCACTATCGTAGGGTGTATCAAAAGCCGTACCTTTTTGATGAAGGTCAGAGCTTGGAAGAATCGCTGTCCGCCTTTCTTTTCGAAGATCCGCCTTGTGTCGGTGTCTCCTTCTTAAGGGACGATACCGATGCAGCGTGGCGAGACGAGCGCCGTCCCTTTCAAGCACGAGACAGTGTAGTGGGTGAGGCACAATGGGAATGCTTTTTTGGAGGAGATGCTCCCTGGGCACTTACATGGGAAGATGGAAGAAGGCCGGGGTAATCGGCTACGATGGCCACTTCTGTGCCGTCGTAACTCGCCTGATAGAAGATCCCCTCCTTGAGCTCCACGAATATATCCGGATCCTCCTCGAATCTGGGATCCAGGTCCCGAATATGGTCCTCCGACCATGGAGCGGGGCTGTAGATCCCCACGGTGGACTTTCTCCATTCCTGGTAAAAATGGTCGGGTTAAGATTGACTAATTGCGACTCAGGAAGAAGATTAAGTGAGGTGTTGGATTGAAAGCTTACCCAGCTGGGGGGTTGCACATGGAAAAACCATCTGGGCACTTGAGGCGAGTGAATTCTTCTTTCTCCCCTTTATAAAGATCAGCTAACATGGCGGCCAGGGCGATGAAGTTATCCAGACCCTTGCGCCCATAGCGGGATGTATCATCCTCCCTGTTGTAGTTCCACATGGGGAGTCCTCTGGATTGGAGTGGTTGGACACCGCACATTATAGAAATCGCCATGACATTAATTATGGACAGTCCGGAGTGGGCGAGTACCTTTATCTTGTCAATTAACTTCCTAACTTCCGCAATGTCCTCCTCCTGGAGGCTCCGAGGGCGCCAATTGTGGCGTTTCCTTAGCGGACCATGGGAAAATTTAGGTAGGCCACTGCTACCTCTTGAGCACTTGCGTTGGTTTTCCCTTGAAGAGGAAAGGGTGGTGCAGCAAAGTAGCGTAAGTATTTCCCTCAGTTTTTGAGAACCAAGGTATCAATCTAGTAGGAGGCCATGCACGAGTCCCTCGCACCTACACAAACAAATAAATCCTCGCAACCAACGCGATAAGGGGTTGTCAATCCCTACACGGTCAATTACCAGAGTGAGATCTGATAGATATGATAAGATAATATTTTTGGTATTTTTATGATAAAGATGCAAAGTAAAATAAATGGCAATAAAAATAACTAAGTATTGGAAGATTAATATGATGGAAGATAGACCCGGGGGCCATAGGTTTCACTAGTGGCTTCTCTCGAGAGCATAAGTATTCACGGTGGGTAAACAAATTACTGTTGAGCAATTGACAGAATTGAGCAAAGTGATGAGAATATCTAGGTATGATCATGTATATAGGCATCACGTCCGAGACAAGTAGACCGACTCCTGCCTGCATCTACTACTATTACTCCACACATCGACCGCTATCCAGCATGCATCTAGAGTATTAAGTTCAAGAGAACAGAGTAACGCTTTAAGCAAGATGACATGATGTAGAGGGATAAACTCATGCAATATGAAATAAACCCCATCTTTTTATCCTCGATGGCAACAATACAATACATGCCTTGCTGCCCCTACTGTCACTGGGAAAGGACACCGCAAGATTGAACCCAAAGCTAAGCACTTCTCCCATTGCAAGAAAGATCAATCTAGTAGGCCAAACCAAACTGATAATTCGAAGAGACTTGCAAAGATAACCAATCATACATAAAAGAATTCAGAGAAGATTCAAATATTGTTCAGAGATAAACTTGATCATAAACCCACAATTCATCGGTCTCGACAAACACACCGCAAAAGAAGATTACATCGAATAGATATCCACAAGAGAGGGGGAGAACTTTGTATTGAGATCCAAAAAGAGAGAAGAAGCCATCTAGGTAATAACTATGGACCCGAAGGTCTGAAGTAAACTACTCACACTTCATGGGAAGGGCTATGGTGTTGATGTAGAAGCCCTCCATGATCGATGCCCCCTCCGGCGGAGCTCCGGAACAGGCCCCAAGATGGGATCTTGTGGATACAGAAAGTTACGGTGGTGGAATTAGGGTTTTGGCTCCGTATCTGGTAGTTTGGGGGTACATTGGTATATATAAGAGGAAGGAGTACATCACTGGAGCAACACGGGGCCCACGAGGGTGGACGGCGCACCCAGGGGGTAGGCGCGCCCCCTATCTCGTGGCCTCCTGGTTGATGTCTTGACGTAGGGTCCAAGTCCTCTGGATCATGTTTGTTCCAAAAATCACGTTCCCAAAAGTTTCATTCCGTTTGGACTCCGTTTGATATTCTTTTTCTGCGAAACACTAAAATAGGCAAAAAAACAACAATTCTGGGCTGGGCCTCCGGTTAATAGGTTAGTCCCAAAAATAATATAAAAGTGTATAATAAAGCCCAATAATGTCCAAAATAGAATATAATATAGCATGGAACAATCAAATATTATAGATACGTTGGAGACGTATCAAGCATCCCCAAGCTTAATTCCTGCTCGTCCTCGAGTAGGTAAATGATAAAAAACAGAATTTTTGATGTGGAATGCTACTTGGTATAATTTTAATGTAATTCTCTTAATTGTGTATGAATATTCAGATCCAAAAGATTCAAGACAAAAGTTTAATATTGACATAGAAATAATAATACTTCAAGCATACTAACTAAGCAATTATGTCTCTTCAAAATAACATGGCCAAAGAAAGTTATCATTACAAAATCATATAGTCTGGCTATGCTCCATCTTCACCACACAAAGTATTCAAATCATGCACAACCCTGATGACAAGCCAAGCAATTTTTTCATACTTTTAATGTTCTCAAACTTTTTCAATCTTCATGCAATACATGAGCGTGAGCCATGGACATAGCACTATAGGTGGAATAGAATGGTGGTTGTGGAGAAGACAAAAAAGGGGGAAGATAGTCGCACATCAACTAGGCATATCAACGGGCTATGGAGATGCCCATCAATAGATATCAATGTGAGTGAGTAGGGATTGCCATGCAACGGATGCACTAGAGCTATAAGTATATGAAAGCGCAACAAAAAGAAACTAGGTGGGTGTGCATCCAACTTGCTTGCTCACGAAGACCTATGGCATTTTGAGGAAGCCCATCATTGGAATATACAAGCCAAGTTCTATAATGAAAAATTCCCACTAGTATATGAAAGAGATAACAAAGGAGACTCTCTATCATGAAGATCATGGTGCTACTTTAAAGCACAAGTGTGGAAAAAAGGATAGCAGTATTGCCCCTTTTTTGGGCCTTCTTTTTATTTTCTTTGGCCTCTTTTTATTTTTATTTGGGACAATACTCTATGAATGACGATAATCACACTTCTATTTATTTACAACTCAATGATTACAACTCGATACTAGAACGAAGTATGTCTCTATATGAATGCCTCCAGCGGTGTACCGGGATAGCAATGATGCATGAGTAACTTATATGAAAGAATTATGAACGGTGGCTTTGCCACAACTAAAATGTCAACTACATGATCATGCAAAGCAATATGACAATGAGGGAGCGTGTCATGATAAACGGAACGGTGGAAAGTTGCATGGCAATATATCTCAGAATGGCTGTGGAAATGCCATGATAGGTAGGTATGGTGGCTTTTTTGAGGAAGGTATATGGCGGGTGTATGATACCGGCGAAAGGTGTGCGGCATTAGAGAGGCTAGCAATGGTGGAAGGGTGAGAGTGCGTATAATCCATGGACTCAACATTAGTCATAAAGAACTCACATACTTATTGCAAAAATCTATTAGTTATTGAAGCAAAGTACTACGCGCATGATCCTAGGGGGATAGAATGGTAGGAAAAGACCATCGCTCGTCCCCGACCGCCACTCATAAGGAGGACAATCAATAAATACATCATGCTCCGACTTCTTAACATAACGGTTCACCATACGTGCATGCTACGGGAATCACAAACTTCAACACAAGCATTTCTAAAATTCACAACTACTCAACTAGCACGACTCTAATATCACCATCTCCATATCTCAAAACAATTATCAAGTTTCAAACTTCTCATAGTGTTCAACACACTCATAAGAAAATTTTATTTATTTAATCTTGAATGCCTCAAATAATTAAAGGAAATTACCATGATGTTTTGTAGGACTCTCAAAATAATCTAAGTGTAGCATGAGAGAACAATGGTTTCTAGAAAACAAATCCACCGACGTGCTCTAAAAGATATAAGTGAAGCACTAGAGCATAAACTATATAACTCAAAAGATATAAGTGAAGCACATAGAGTATTTTAATAATTTCCGAATCATGTGTGTCTCCCTCAAATAGGTGTGTGCAGCAAGGATGACTGTGGAAATCTAACAAATAAGGACTCAAATAATACAAGACGCTCCAAGCAAAACACATATCATGTGGTAAATAAAAATATAGCTCCAAGTAAAGTTACCGATAGAAGTAGACGAAAGAGGGGATGCCTTCCGGGGCATCCCCAAGATTTGGCTTTTAGGTATCCTTAGATTATCTTGGGGGTGCCATGGGCATCCCCAAGCTTAGGCTCTTGCCACTCCTTGTTCCACAATCCATCAGATCTTTACCCAAAACTTGAAAACTTCACAACAAAAACTTAATTAGAAAATCTCGTGAGCTCCGTTAGCGAAAGAAAACAAAACACCACTTCAAGGTACTGTAATGAAATAATTATTTATTTATATTGGTGTTAAACCTACTGTATTCCAAATTATCTATGGTTTATAAACTATTTTACTAGCCATAGATTCATCAAAATAAGCAAACAACACACGAAAAACAGAATCTGTCAAAAACAGAACAGTCTGTAGTAATCTGTAGCTAACGCAAGATCTGGAACCCCAAAAATTCTAAAATAAATTTCTGGACGTGACGAATTTATCTATTAATCATCTTCAAAAAGAATTAAATAAATAGCACTTTCCAAATAAAAATGGAAGCAGTTCTCGTGAGCGCTAAAGTTTCTGTTTTTTACAGCAAGATTAACAAGACTTTCCCCAAGTCTTCCCAATGGTTCTACTTGGCACAAACACTAATTAAACACAAAAAACACAACCAAAACAGAGGCTAGCTAAATTATTTATTACTAAACAGGAGGAAAAAGCAAGGAATAAAAATAAAATTGGGTTGCCTCCCAACAAGCGCTATCGTTTAACGCCCCTAGCTAGGCATAAAAAGCAAGAATAGATCTAGGTGTTGCCATAATAGTAAGATAGATCATTAAAACTCATTTCATATTCTCTATGTTCGGTAGCAAGTTTTCTTTGAGGCAAGCAAAAGTAATCAAAAGGGATAAATTTAATGGGACAAAAGTCCCCAAGATCAACTTTGGGAGGTATAGGTTTCTCTTTTGGCCCTTCGTATTGCACAGCCAATTCATCATTGTAAACATTCTTTTGACATAACTTTGTGAGCCTATACTCAAGAGAATATCCTAGTTCATTATTTCGAATGGCCAAATCATCATTAAGTTCAGAAATCCTATCAATTAAAACATTGGTAAGAACCATTTTTTCTAAGATTTTCATTGAAAGCAACATAGTCTAGAGATTGAAAACACATTATTTCTTCTTGATAAGAAAGGATAGCCTCTATGGGAGGACGGCAAGCGTCCACCCTATAATGCGCAAAGATTTCTTTGGCCTCTTTAATATGAATCTAAACTCATGAGCCAAAAATATAGTAGCGGCACGCTTAACAGAAGAATGCTCAATATTAGAAAATTCTAGGAAAATCCTTTGTATGCATGAATTGTCTTTCAAGTTCAACTACAAGCATGGCAATAGCGTAAAGACTACTAGTTCTATGAAGGATAGAATTACCCATAGAAGGTAAAGCACCGGCACAAGTAAAGAAATCTTGGATAACTCCTTTTCCAATAATATTACCACTACCAATATGGAATTTTTTTGTATGTAAGATAGGGGGTTCTTCGGCAGGAGCATCAGAATTTTTCATGATATTATTACTGTCCATAACGGCAATAATTTCCCCAATTTCAGACGTAACGGCAGAAAGTGCAAAGGGCAAAAAGAGGCAAATAGAGAAAGAGGGAGGATAGAGAGAGAGGGCGAATAAAACAACAAGGGTGAAGTGGGGGAGAGGAAAACGAGAGGCAAATGGCAAACATAATGCAGGAGATAAGGGTTTGTGATGGGTACTTAGTATGTTGACTTTTGCGTAGACCTCCCCGGCAACGGTGCCAGAAATCCTTCTTGCTACCTCTTGAGCATTTGCGTTGGTTTTCCCTTGAAGAGGAAAGGGTGGTGCAGCAAAGTAGCATAAGTATTTCCCTCAGTTTTTCAGAACCAAGGTATCAATCCAGTAGGAGGCCATGCATGAGTCCCTCGCACCTACACAAACAAATAAATCCTCGCAACCAACGCGATAAGGGGTTGTCAATCCCTACACGGTCACTTATGAGAGTGAGATCTGATAGATATGATAACATAATATTTTTGGCATTTTTATAATAAAGATGCAAAGTAAAATAAAAGGCAATAAAAATAACTAAGTATTGGAAGATTAATATGATGGAAGATAGACCCGGGGGCCATAGGTTTCACTAGTGGCTTCTCTCGAGAGCATAAGTATTCATGGTGGGTAAACAAATTATTTTTGAGCAATTAACAGAATTGAGCATATTATGAGAATATCTAGGTATGATCATGTATATAGGCATCACGTCCGAGACAAGTAGACCGACTCCTGCCTGCATCTACTACTATTACTCCACACATCGACCGCTATCCAGCATGCATCTAGAGTATTAATTAAGTTCAAGAGAAAAGAGTAACGCTTTAAGCAAGATGACATGATGTAGAGGGATAAACTCATGCAATATGAAATAAACCCCATCTTGTTATCCTCGATGGAAACAATACAATACGTGCCTAGCTGCCCCTGCTGTCACTAGGAAAGGACACCGCAAGATTGAACTCAAAGCTAAGCACTTCTCCCATTGCAAGAAAGATCAATCTAGTTGGCCAAACCAAACTGATAATTCAAAGAGACTTGCAAAGATAACCAATCATACATAAAAGAATTCAGAGAAGATTCAAATATTGTTCATAGATAAACTTGATCATAAACCCACAATTCATCGGTCTCAACAAACACACCGCAAAAGAAGATTACATCGAATAGATATCCACAAGAGAGGGGGAGAACTTTGTATTGAGATCCAAAAAGAGAGAAGAAGCCATCTAGCTAATAACTATGGACCCGAAGGTCTGAGGTAAACTACTCACACTTCATCGGAGGGGCTATGGTGTTGATGTAGAAGCCCCGTGATCGATGCCCTCCGGCGGAGCTCGGAACAGGCCCCAAGATGGGATCTCGTGGATACAGAAAGTTACGGCGGTGGAATTAGGGTTTTGGCTCTGTATCTGGTAGTTGGGGGTACGTAGGTATATATAGGAGGAAGGAGTACGTCAGTGGAGCAACAGGGGCCCACGAGGGTGGAGGGCGCGCCCCCTACCTCGTGGCCTCCTGGTTGATGTCTTGACGTAGGGTCCAAGTCCTCTGGATCATGTTGTTCGAAAATCACGTTCCCGAAGGTTTCATTCCGTTTGGACTCCGTTTGATATTCTTTTTCTGCGAAACCCTAAAATAGGCAAAAAAAACAGCAATTCTGGGCTGGGCCTCCGGTTAATAGGTTAGTCCCAAAAATAATATAAAAGTGTATAATAAAGCCCAATAATGTCCAAAACAGAATATAATATAGCATGGAACAATCAAAAATTATAGATACGTTGGAGACGTATCAGCCACGTCGGATTGGGTCCGAGAGGATGACATCTTCAATATAAAACCACTCCGAGGGCCACTCCTTGGATGCCTTCTTCGAAGTGCCGGATATATATCCTGTCCCGGCTATACGCCATACTTCGACATCGCCCATCTTCGAATATGGATCCCTTTTGGGAGCAAGGGACGAGGCAGAAGAGCTTCCTCCATAGCTCGAAATTGGCCTCGCAGCCCAGGAACAGCTCGCAAAGAGCAACATAGCCCGTGATGTGCAGAATGGTGCCCGGTGTGAGATTGTGCAGTTGGAGGCCGTAGTACCCAGGATACCCCGGAGGAAAGGATGGATTGGGAATCCAACGCCTCTCAAAAGAAAAGACACGAAGCACACTCACTCCCCTTCTGAAGGATTAGGGAAATTTTCTGCCAGGGCCTCGCCAGTAAAGGATGTTAATCTTGCCCGAACAGGGACTAGATCCGCAGGGGGAGATAGCCCTGGACCTGGAGCTTGGTCAGTTGGGCATTGGATATGGAGCAGCTCTCCCAATCCGCCTTATTGAGGGCCGTAGGGGTGGGAGGAAGAACTAGGAGCACTAGCCATGGTTGCGTGGTTCTTGAGGCAAGTTCAAAGGATTCTCGCCTGGCATGGAATGGTATCTGAGATTTGATCTCCATAAATAGACACCTTCTATAAGCTGCCGAGGGGTTATCTATAAAAACGCTTGGGCCCTTTGTATTTGTTTGCCACATGGAAGCTGAGGCGGCGGAAGCACAGAAGCCGAAGGGGACGACATTTAATGAAAACCGAGCTGTTCGAAGAATTTACCTTACCAAATCGGAGATGTAAGGACCGAATATAGCCCCTCGGTTCAGATGCTTTGAAGTATTCGGTGGAGGAACCCGCCTTGCAATGCCAAAGACAACTTGCACGCCGGACATGTCATCATTGAAGACTGGTTCGGGGGTGCTACCTCTTGAGCACTTGCGTTAGGTTTTCCCTTGAAGAGGAAAGGGTGGTGCAGCAAAGTAGCGTAAGTATTTCCCTCAGTTTTTGAGAACCAAGGTATCAATCCAGTAGGAGGCACACGCACGAGTCCCTCATACCTACACAAACAAATAAATCCTCGCAACCAACGCGATAAGGGGTTGTCAATCCCTACACGGTCACTTACGAGAGTGAGATCTGATAGATATGATAAGATAATATTTTTGGTATTTTTATGATAAAGATGCAAAGTAAAATAAAAGGCAATAAAAATAACTAAGTATTGGAAGATTAATATGATGGAAGATTGACCCGGGGGCCATAGGTTTCACTAGTGGCTACTCTCGAGAGCATAAGTATTCATGGCGGGTAAACAAATTATTTTTGAGCAATTAACAGAATTGAGCATATTATGAGAATATCTAGGTATGATCATGTATATAGGCATCACGTCCGAGACAAGTAGACCGACTCCTGCCTGCATCTACTACTATTACTCCACACATCGACCGCTATCCAGCATGCATCTAGAGTATTAAGTTCAAGAGAACAAAGTAACGCTTTAAGCAAGATGACATGATGTAGAGGGATAAACTCATGCAATATGAAATGAACCCCAACTTGTTATCCTCGATGGCAACAATACAATACGTGCCTTGCTGCCCCTACTGTCACTGGGAAAGGACACCGCAAGATTGAACCCAAAGCTAAGCACTTCTCCCATTGCAAGAAAGATCAATCTAGTAGGCCAAACCAAACTGATAATTCGAAGAGACTTGCAAAGATAACCAATCATACATAAAAGAATTTAGAGAAGATTCAAATATTTTTCATAGATAAACTTGATCATAAACCCACAATTCATCGGTCTCAACAAACACACCACAAAAGAAGATTACATCGAATAGATCTCCACAAGAGAGGGGGAGAACTTTGTATTGAGATCCAAAAAGTGAGAAGAAGCCATCTAGCTAATAACTATGGACCCGTAGGTCTGAGGTAAACTACTCACACTTCATTGGAAGGGCTATGGTGTTGATGTAGAAGCCCTCCGTGATCGATGCCCCCCTCTGGCGGAGCTCCCGAATAGGCCCCAAGATGGAATCTCATGGATACAGAAAGTTACGGCGGTGGAATTAGGGTTTTGGCTTCGTATCTCGTAGTTTGGGGGTACGTAGGTATATACAGGAGGAAGGAGTACGTCGGTGGAGCAACAGGGGGCCCACGAGGGTGGAGGGCGCGCCCTGGAGGGTAGGCACGCCCCCAACCTCGTGGCCTCCTGGTTGATGTCTTGACGTAGGGTCCAAGTCCTCTGGATCATGTTTGTTCCGAAAATCATGTTCCTGAAGGTTTCATTCCGTTTGGACTCCGTTTGATATTCTTTTTCTGCGAAACCCTAAAATAGGCAAAAAAACAGCAATTCTGGGCTGGGCCTCCGGTTAATAGGTTAGTCCCAAAAATAATATAAAAGTGTATAATAAAGCCCAATAATGTCCAAAACAGAATATAATATAGCATGGAACAATAAATAAATTATAGATACGTTGGAGACGTATCAAGCATCCCCAAGCTTAATTCCTGCTCGTCCTCGAGTAGGTAAATGATAAAAACAGAATTTTTGATGTGGAATGCTACTTGGCATAATTTCAATGTAATTCTCTTAATTGTGGTATGAATATTCAGATCCGAAAGATTCAAGACAAAAGTTTAATATTGACATAGAAATAATAATACTTCCAGCATACTAACTAAGCAATTATGTCTCTTCAAAATAACATGGTCAAAGAAAGTTATCCCTACAAAATCATATAGTCTGGCTAGGCTCCATCTTCACCACACAAAGTATTCAAATCATGCACAACCCCGATGACAAGCCAAGCAATTGTTTCATACTTTTAATGTTCTCAAACTTTTTCAATCTTCACGCAATACATGAGCATGAGCCATGGACATAGCACTATAGGTGGAATAGAATGGTGGTTGTGGAGAAGACAAAAAGGGAGAAGGTAGTCTCACATCAACTAGGCGTATCAATGGGCTATGGAGATGCCCATCAATAGATATCAATGTGAGTGAGTAGGGATTGAAATGCAACAGATGCACTAGAGCTACAAATATATGAAAGCTCAACAAAAAGAAACTAAGTGGGTATGCATCCAACTTGCTTACTCACGAAGACCTAGGGCATTTCGAGGAAGCCCATCGTTGGAATATACAAGCCAAGTTCTATAATGAAAAATTCCCACTAGTATATGAAAGTGATAACATAGGAGACTCTCTATTATGAAGATCATGTGCTACTTTGAAGCACAAGTGTGGGAAAAAGGATAGTAGTATTGCCCCTTTTATTTTTTTAATTTGTTTTGGGCCTTCTTTTCTTCTTTGGACTTTCTCTTTTTTATTTGGGACAATACTCTATGAATGATGATCATCACACTTCTATTTATTTACAACTCAATAATTACAACTCGATACTAGAACAAAGTATGACTCTATATGAATGCCTCCGGCGGTGTACCGAGATAGCAATGATGCATGAGTGACCTATATGAAAGAATTATGAACGGTGGCTTTGCCACAACTAAAATGTCAACTACATGATCATGCAAAGCAATATGACAATGATGGAGCGTGTCATGATAAACGGAACGGTGGAAAGTTGCATGGCAATATATCTCAGAATGTTTATGGAAATACCATGATAGGTATGTATGTTGGTTGTTTTGAGGAAGGTATATGGTGGGTGTATGATACCGGCGAAAGGTGCGCGGTATTAGAGAGGCTAGCAATGGTGGAAGGGTGAGAGTGCGTATAATCCATGGACTCAACATTAGTCATAAAGAACTCACATACTTATTGCAAAAATCTATTAGTTATCGAAGCAAAGTACTACGCGCATGCTCCTAGGGGGATAGATTGGTAGGAAAAGACCATCGCTCGTCCCCGACCGCCACTCATAAGGAGGACAATCAATAAATACATCATGCTCCGACTTCTTAACATAACGGTTCACCATACGTGCATGCTACGGGAATCACAAACTTCAACACAAGCATTTCTCAAATTCACAACTACTCAACTAGCATGACTCTAATATCACCATCTCCATATCTCAAAACAATTATCAAGTTTCAAACTTCTCATAGTATTCAACACACTCATAAGAAAATTTTATTTATTTAATCTTGAATGCCTCAAATAATTAAAGCAAATTACCATGCTGTTTTGTAGGACTCTCAAAATAATCTAAGTGAAGCATGAGAGAACAATGGTTTCTATAAAACAAATCCACCGACGTGCTCTAAAAGATATAAGTGAAGCACTAGAGCAAAAACTATATAACTCAAAAGATATAAGTGAAGCACATAGAGTATTTTAATAATATCCAAATCATGTGTGTCTCTCTCAAAAAGGTGTGTCCAGCAAGGATGATTGTGGAAAACTAACAAATAAATACTCAAATAATAAAAGATGCTCCAAGCAAAACACATATCATGTGGTAAATAAAACTATAGCTCCAAGTAAAGTTATCGATAGAAGTATACGAAAGAGGGGATGCCTTCCGGGGCATCCCCAAGCTTTGGCTTTTAGGTCTCCTGAGATTATCTTGGGGGTGTCATGGGCATCCCCAAGATTAGGCTCTTGCCACTCCTTGTTCCATAATCCATCAAATCTTTACCCAAAACTTGAAAACTTCACAACACAAAACTTAAAGTAGGAAATCTCGTGAGCTCCGTTAGCGAAAGAAAAGAAAACACCACTTCAAGGTACTTTAATTAAATCATTATTTATTTATATTGGTGTTAAACCTACTGTATTCCAACTTCTATATGGTTTATAAACTATTTTACTAGCCATAGATTCATCAAAATAAGCAAACAACACACAAAAAATAGAATCTGTCAAAAACAGAACAGTCTGTAGTAATCTGTAGCTAACGCAAAATCTGGAACCCCAAAAATTCTAAAATAAATTTATGGACGTGAGAAATTTATCTACTAATCATCTTCAAAAATAATTAACTAAATAGCACTTTCCAAATAAAAATGGCAGCATTTCTCGTGAGCGCTAAAGTTTCTGTTTTTTACAGCAAGATTAACAAGACTTTCCCCAAGTCTTCCCAACGGTTCTAATTGGCACAAACACTAATTAAACACAAAAAACACAACCAAAACAGAGTCTAGATAAATTATTTGTTACTAAACAGGAGCAAACATCAAGGAATAAAAATAAAATTGGGTGGCCTCCCAACAAGCGCTATCATTTAACGCCCCTAGCTAGGCATAAAAAGCTAGGATAGATCTAAGTGATATCATCTTGGGTTTTTAATTTTTTTGCGGATTTATGCTCGAATACGAGAGGTTCCTTACGTTTACCCTCATATTCGGAAATTTTGAGATCTAAGAAATCCAAACGCTTATTGCAAAGGGTAATCAACATATTCATGCGGTGGAGATTCCCGCTAACACTCTTAAGAGGTTCAAGAGATTTTTGTAAGATCTTGGTTACTTCGCAAATTTTCTTGAAAATTGTTTCTTCTTGGGTATGATGATTCCCCTTTTGTTGGGGTAGTGTTCCCACTATACCCTCTATAATTTCATGTGCAATACTGGGATCAATTTCAATAAAATTGCCTTTGGCAACGCAATCTAAGAGTTGTCTATGAGATAAATTTAATCCAACATAAAAGTTGCGAAGAAGAATTCTAAAATTCACCTCTAGGGTGCAATTATGATAAAACCCGATCATTCTAAACCAAGCATCTTTTAAGTTTTCTCCTTCTCTTTGTTTGAAGTGAAGAACCTCAAACTCGGGAGACAAAGGGGAAGATAGGGGACTAACCATAACGACAAGCAAGCAATCCAACACACAAGCAAACGAGGAACGGGCAAAAAGAGGCAAATAGAGAAAGAGAGGGAGGATAGAGAGAGAGGGTGAATAAAACAGCAAGGGTGAAGTGGGGGAGAGGAAAGCGAGAGGCAAATGGCAAATAATGTAATGCGGGAGATAAGAGTTGTGATGGGTACTTGGTATGTTGACTTTTGCATAGACCTCCCCGGCAACGGCGCCAGAAATCCTTCTTGCTACCTCTTGAGCACTTGTGTTGGTTTCCCTTGAAGAGGAAAGGGTGGTGCAGCAAAGTAGCGTAAGTATTTCCCTCAGTTTTTGAGAACCAAGGTATCAATCCAGTAGGAGGCCACGCACGAGTCCCTCGTACCTACACAAACAAATAAATCCTCGCAACCAACGCGATAAGGGGTTGTCAATCCCTACACGGTCACTTATGAGAGTGAGATCTGATAGATATGAGAAGATAATATTTTTGGTATTTTTATGATAAAGATGCAAACTAAAATAAAAGGTAATAAAAATAACTAAGTATTGGAAGATTAATATGATGGAAGATAGACCCGGGAGCCATAGGTTTCACTAGTGGCTTCTCTCGAGAGCATAAGTATTAACGACGGGTAAACAAATTACTGTTGAGCAATTGACAGAATTGAGCATAGTTAAGAGAATATCTAGGTATGCTCATGTATATATGCATCACGTCCGAGACAAGTAGACCGACTCCTGCCTGCATCTACTACTATTACTCCACACATCGGCCGCTATCTACCATGCATCCAGAGTATTAAGTTCAAGAGAACAGAGTAACACTTTAAGCAAGATGACATGATGTAGAGGGATAAACTCATGCAATATGAAATAAACCCCACTTGTTATCCTCGATGGCAACAATACAATATGTGCCTAGCTGCCCCTACTGTCCACTGGGAAAGGACACCGCAATATTGAACCCAAAGCTAAGCACTTCTCCCATTGCAAGAAAGATCAATCTAGGAGGCCAAACCAAACTGATAATTCGAAGAGACTTGCAAAGATAATCAATCATACATAAAAGAATTCAGAGAAGATTCAAATATTGTTCATAGATAAACTTGATCATAAACCCACAATTCATCGATCTCAACAAACACACCGAAAAAGAAGATTACATCGAATAGACCTCCACAAGAGCAGGGAGAACTTTGTATTGAGATCCAAAAAGTGAGAAGAAGCCATCTGGCTAATAACTATGGACCCGAAGGTCTGATGTAAACTACTCACACTTCATCGGAAGGGCTATGGTGTGATGTAGAAGCCCTCCATGATCGATGCCCCCTCCGGCGAAGCTCCGGAACAGGCCCCAAGATGGGATCTCCTGGATACAGAAAGTTACGGTGGTGGAATTTGGTTTGGCTCCGTATCTGGTAGTTTGGGGTTATGTAGGTATATATAGGAGGAAGGGCGCCCCTTCCTCGTGGCCTCCTGGTTGATGTCTTGACATAGGGTCCAAGTCCTCTGGATCATGTTTGGTTCCGAAAATCATGTTCCCGAAGGTTTCATTCCGTTTGGACTCCGTTTGATATTCCTTTTCTGCGAAACCCTAAAATAGGCAAAAAAACAACAATTCTGGGCTAGGCCTCCGGTTAATAGGTTAGTCCCAAAGATAATATAAAAATGTATAATAAAGCCCAATAATGTCCAAAATAGAATATAATATAGCGTGGAACAATCAAAAATTATAGATACGTTGGAGACGTATCAGGTGGCTACTGAGGGAGTCCTGGATTACGGGGTCCTCGGATGTCTGGGCTATGTGACATGGGCCGGACTGATGGGCCGTGAAGATACAAGATGGAAGGCTTTTCCCCTTGTCTGGATGGGGCTCTCCTTGTCGTGGAAGGCATGCTTGGCGTGCAGATATGAAGACTCCTTTCTCTGTAAACCGACTTTGTACAACCTTAGCCCTCTCTGATGTCTATATAAACCAGAGGGTTTACACTGTAGAGGCAATCATGATCATATAGGCTAGGCATCTAGGGTTTAGCCATTACGATCTCATGGTAGATCAAGTCTTGTAACCCCTATACTCATCAAAGTCAATCAAGCAGGAAGTAGGGTATTGCCTCCATTAGTAGGGCCCGAACCTGGGTAAACATCGTGTCCCTGCCTCATGTTACCCTCGATCCTTAGACGCACAGTTCGGGACCCCCTACCCGAGATCTGCCGGTTTTGACACCAACACAGGGAGGGCAACATGGACAGTGCACTGTCTGTCAAAGATTAGTCAGTACTGTAGGAACTGTTCATTCCTCTCAAGAAACTGATGGCGAACCATAGCACTATAATCTAGATAAGCAGGAGGCAACTCCATATCATTTCCATGTATGGGTACACCAAGATAATTAGCCACACAAGTTGCATAAATTCCACTAAACAAATCTCCACTTGTACCGTTAAGATGCAACCTTCGTGCAATAATGGCCCCTAAGTTATATTGTTTATCACCTAATACCGCACTCTTGAGGACACTAAGATCTGGAACACACATGTGACAAGCCTCATCTTTACCATTAATGCATCTGCCTATAAAGAGAGCAAAATAATGTATGGAAGGGAAATGCATGCTCCCTATGGTAGCTTGTGTGATTTCCCAAGATTCCCCCACAGTGATACCAGCAAGAAAGTCTTTATATTCAGATTTTCGAGGTTCACTAACATTGCCCCACTGAGGGAGTTTACAAGCAGTATTAAAATCTTCTAGGTCCATGGTATATGATTTATCATAAAGATCAAATAAAAACAGTGTGAGAATTACGCGAGGATGTAAATTTAAACCTCCTCACAAAGGAATCAGTTAGGTAGTGGTACTGTAGGCACTTATCTGACACGAAGTCCTCAAGATCAGCATTACGTACATATGCGTCAAATTCATCCTTGATGCCTGCTTGGACCATAAACTCCTCTGTCAGCCATTCACAAGGCCGCACTTGAGCTTCCCTCGGTGGTTCATCGTCCGACTCACGTATCACGAGCCTTGGTTCCTGCTTCCTTGAGGAACCACCTTGGTACATTTTCCTATGCATTTTTCTTTCTCTAAAAAATTTCTGTAATTTTAGTGACTCAAAATAAAAGTGAATCAAACTCAACGAGATTGATAGCAACTACTCCCACAGGTGCCTAGAGGCTATATTATGCATTAAAACTACTTTGGACCATATAAATTTAGCATGCAAGCTCAAGAACAGGGTCACCTTAGCAGCAAAAATTTGCAATAAAGAAATCACTAGGACAAAAACTAAATGGACCATTGGAGGAGTCACATACCGAAGAACAATCCCCCAAAATAGTTTTGTGACTGGAGCGTTGAGCAAAGAGATTGAAAATGGCAGCAAGATGAGCTAGACCACAGGTTTGAGTTATGGGAGGATTTTTTCTGGAGGAAGACGAAGTGAGTGGGTGCTGGAGTAAGTGGAGGGGTCCACGTGGGGCCCACGAGGCAGGGGGCGCCCCAGGGGGGTGGGCGTGCCCTGTGCCCTCGTGGCCAAATGGTGGGCCCCCTGGTGTGTTCTTAGTGCCAGAAATCCTTAAATATTCTACAAAAAATCATATTCATTTTCAGTACATTTGGAGAACTTTTATTTTTGGGGTATTTTTATTGCAAGGATAATTCAGAAAACAGACATAAAATACTATTTTTCCTTTATTTAATCTAAATAACAGAAAGTAAAAGGAGGGTACAGAGAGTTGTGCTTTCTAACTTCATCCATCTCGTGCTCATAAAAAGGAATCCACTAACAAGGCTGATCAAGTCTTGTTAACAAACTCTTTCCGAATAACATGAAACCGGAGAATTTTCGAATAACACTATGTTACCTCAACGGGGATATGCATGTCCCCAACAATAAGAATATCATATTTCTTCTTGATAGTAGGAAGAGGGAATTCAAAACCTCCAATAGTAATCGTTGAAAATTTTCCAATAGAATTGATACTTTGGACTTGAGGTTGTTTCCTCAGAAAGTGTACCGTATGCTCATTACCATTAACATGAAAAGTGACATTGCCTTTGTTGCAATCAATAACAGCCCCCGCAGTATTAAAAAAGGGTCTACCAAGGATAATCGACATACTATCGTCCACAGGAATATCAAGAATAACAAAGTTCGTTAAAATAGTAACGTTTGCAACCACAACATGCACATCCTCATAGATACCGACAGGTATAGAAGTTGATTTATCGGCCATTTGCAAAGATATTTCAGTAGGTCTCAACATATTCAAATCAAGTCTATGATATAAAGAGAGAGCCATAACACTAGAACCGGCTCCAAGATCACATAAAGCAGTTTTAACATACTTTCTTTTAATGGAGCACGGTATAGTTGGTACTCCGGGATCTCCTAGTTTCTTTGGTATTCCACCTTTAAAAGTATAATTGGCAAGCATGGTGGAAATTTTAGCTTCCAGTACCTTTCTTTTATTTGTAACAATATCTTTCATATACCATAAGGGTTCATTTTAAGCATATCAGTCAAATGCATACGCAAAAAGATAGGTCTAATCATTTCAGCAAAACGCTCAAAATCCTCACCATCCTTTTTCTTGGATGGTTTAGGAGGAAAAGGCATGGGTTTGTGAACCCACGGTTCTCTTTCTTTACCATGCTTCCTAGCAATGAAGTCTCTCTTATCATAATGTTGGTTCTTTGATTGTGGGTTATCAAGATAAACAGCAGGTTCAATCTCTACATCATTGTTATTGCTAGGTTGAGCATCAACATGAACATCATCATTATCACTAGGTTCATGTTCATTACCAGATTGTGTTTCAGCATCAGAAATAGAAATATCATTGGTATTCTCAGGTGTGTCAACAACAAGTTCACTAGAAGCATGCAAAGTCCTATCATTTTTCTTTTTCTTCTTCTTAGAAGAACTAGGTGCATCAACATTAGTTCTCTGAGAATCTTGCTCAACTCTCTTAGGGTGGCCCTCAGGATAAAAAGGTTCCTGAGTCATTTTACCCCCTCTAGTCATAACTCTAACAACATTATCATTTTCTTGTTATTTAATTCATTAAGCAAATCATCCTGTGCTTTAAGCACTTGATCAACCTGAGTGGTAACCATAGAAGCATGTTTACTAATAAGTTTAAGGTCACCTTTAACTCTAGACATATAATCACTCAAGTGTTCAACCATATAAGAATTACGTTTCAATTGTCTACCAACATAAGCATTGAAGTTTTCTTGTTTAGCAATAAAATTATCAAACTCATCCAAGCATTGGCTATCAGACTTATTACGAGGAATATCACCTTCATCAAATCTATAGAGAGAATTTACCTTTACTACCTGTGTCGGGTTATTAAGACCATGTATTTCTTCAATAGGTGGTAAATTCTTAACATCTTCAACTTTAATACCCTTTTCTTTCATAGATTTCTTTGCCTCTTGCATATCTTCAGGACCGAGAAATAGAATACCCCTTTTCTTCGGAGTTGGCTTAGGACTTCGTTTAGGAAGTGTCCAATCATTATCATTACTCAATATATTATTCAATAGCAATTCAGCTTGCTCAACAGTTCTTTCCCTGAAAACACAACCAACACAACTATCAAGGTGGTCTCAGGAAGCATTGGTTAGTCCATTATAAAAGATATCAAGTATTTCATTTTTCTTGAGAGGATGATCAGGCAAAGCATTAAGTAATCGGAGAAGCCTCCCCCAAGCTTGTGGGAGACTCTCTTCTTCAATTTGCACAAAATTATATATTTCCCTTAAGGCAGCTTCTTTCTTATGAGCGGGGAAATATTTAGCAGAGAAGTAATAAATTCTATCCTGGGGACTACGCACACAAACAGAAGCAATAGAATTAAAACCATGTTTTAGCATCACCCTTTAATGAGAACGGAAATAACTTAAGGATATAGTAGTAACGAATTTTTTTCCTCATGAGTGAATAGGGTGGCTATATCATTCAATTTAGTAAGATGTGCCACAATAGTTTCAAATTCATAGCCATAAAAAGGATCAGATTCAACCAAAGTAATTAACTCAGGATCGACAGAGAAATCATAATCCTTATCAGAAATACAAACAGGTGAAGTAGCAAAAGCAGGGTCATATTTCATTCTAGCATTCAAAGACTTTTCTTTCAGCTTAGCTAACAGTTTCTTAAGATCATATCTATCTTTGCAAGCAAAAAGGTCTCTAGCAGTTTCTTCATCCATAACATAGCCCTCAGGCACATCAGGCAATTCATATCTAGGGGGAGAATATACATCATCACTTTCATCAATATTATCTGTTTCAATAATTTCATTTTCTCTAACCCTAGCAAGTTGTTCATCAGGAAATTCACCTAATGGCATGGTATTATCAAGCATAGAAGTAGTTTCATCATAAGCATCATGCATAGCAGAAGTGGCGTCATCAATAACATGCGACACATTAGAATCAATAATAGGTGTAGGTGTCACAAATTTACTCATAACAGAAGGGGAGTCAAGTGCAGAGCTAGATGGTAGGTCCTTACCTCCCCTCGTAGTTGAGGGGAAAATCTTGGTTCTTTCATCTTTCAAGTTCCTCATACTGATCAATAGATATAAATCCCAAGTGACTCAAAGAATAGAGCTATGCTCCCCAGCAACGGCGCCAGAAAATAGTCTTGATAACCCACAAGTACAGGGGATCGCAATAGTTTTCTAGGGTAGAGTATTCAACCAAAATTTATTGATTCGACACATGGGGAGCCAAAGAATATTCTCAAGTATTAGCATTTGAGTTGTCAATTCAACCACACCTGAAAGACTTAATATCTGCAGCAAAGTAGTATGGAAGTAACAGTAATGGTGGCAAGAGTAATAGTAGTAGTTTTTGTAGAAATCGTAATAGTGGCAACGGAAAAGTAACTAAGCAAAGATCAATATGTGAAAAGCTCATAGGCAATGGATCAATGATGGATAATTATGTCGGATGCGATTCCTCATGCAACAATTATAACATAGGGTGACACAGAACTAGCTCCAGTTCATCAATGTAATGTACGCATGTATTCCGAATATAGTCATATGTGCTTATGGAAAAGAACTTGCATGACATCTTTTGTCCTACCCTCCCATGGCAGGGGGTCCTATTGGAAACTAAGGTATATTAAGTCCTCCTTTTAATAGAGTACCGGACCAAAGCATTAATACTTTATTTAAGATATAAGAAAACATAACCCATTACGTTGTCTTCCTTGTCCCACATCAACCTTTTAGCATGTCATATTTTAATGAGTGCTCACAATTACAAAAGATGTCCAAGATAGTATATTTATATGTGAAATCTCTCTTCCTTCAATATTCTTTCATGAATTGTTCAAGTGACCAATTCTACGTTTGCTAACTTTCAGTAAGTTTACTACCTATACTTATTCTGTGTGAAGTTATTACTCCCCATGGTATAAGCATATGAAACATATATAAATTCAGATTTATGATATTCAATTCATTCAACCATTTACTCATAGGATATATGTGAAGCACGTGAGTAAATGACAAACTACTCCAAAAAGATATAAGTGAAGGACACTCAGTAGTCAAATAATTAGCTAGCCATGGTAGGATTATTTTTCATTCAAAATTTCAGATCCAATGATTTTATTCAAACAGCAAGTAAAATTTAAAATACGCTCCAAGCAAAACACATATCATATGGCGAATAAAAATATAGCTCCGAGTAAGGTATACCGATAATTTTGAAGACGAAAGAGGGGATGCCTTCTGGGGCATCCTCAAGCTTAGGCTCTTGAGTCTTCCTTGAATATTACCTTGGGGTGCCTTGGGCATCCCCAATCTTAGGATCTTTCCACTCCTTATTCTCCTCATATCGATATCTCACCCAAAGCTTGAAAACTTCAATCACACAAAACCGATAATTGTTGAAGAAGAAGGATGGGATGCCAACCGGGGCATCCCCAAGCTTAGATGCTTGAGTATCCTTGCAATATTTACTTGGGGTGCCTTGGGAATCCCCAAGCTTGAGCTCTTGCCTCTCTTTATTCTTCTCATATTGATAGCTCCTCGATCTTCGAACACTTCATCCACACAAAACTTTAACAAAAACTTTGTGAGATCCGTTAGTGTAATAAAGCAAATCACTACCTTTAGTTACTGTTGCAAACTTATTCCAATTTCATATTAGAACTATATCCACTGTATTCCAACTTCTCTATGGTTCATACCCTCCGATACTAGCCATAGATGCATCAAAATAAGCAAACAACACACGAAAAACAGAATCTGTCTAAAACACAACAGTCTGTAGTAATGTGGAGGTTTAATAAACTTCTGTAACTCCAAAAATTATGAAATAAATTTGAAAATTTGAACAATTTGTACAGAAGTAAAGTGCAAAAAGTTTCAGACCCATTTGACGTTCCAGTAAAAAATGTAAAATCACGCGCTACAGCTAAAGTTTCTGTTTTTGTTCTGCACATAGTAGACAAGCAATCTAATCATCCTAAAAGCAAAGCTTGGCACATTATGTTTATAAGGGGATAATCATTTACAAAGAAAATTCCATGAAAAATTCTACATTGCTTCCGTGAGCATGAACACAAGTGCTCAAGGTCGACCCTCACTTCTCCAATGCATAACTTTCCAATCACTTCTATTTTTTGAAAAACTTTTTAGGCATGAGAGGCAAGTAAATTTATTTTGTATTTTCATTATTTTAATTTTTTTGGTATGTTTCACCCAAAACTAAACAGAAACAAAAAGGAAAAACAAAATCTACTTAGTGAAGAAAGCAAACAAGCATACACAAGAATATCAACCCCACGCTATTGCTCCCCGGCAACGGCACCAGAAAAGAGCTTGATAATCCCCAAGTGCAGGGAATCATCATAGCAATTCCCAATGGTGGAAGTGATAAGTATGGAGTGTCAAACACACAAGGAGCTAAAGGTAAGATCAATATTCTCTGAAGTCCTATCTGCCACTGATACGACTCTACGTACACCGAACGTTTGCTTTCAACTAGCAACGAGAAATAAAACTATGTTGTGGGCATGAAAAGGGTAACTTTGTATGATATCAGAGAGATAAAATATAAAAGTAGGTGCTGTTATCATAAAGTTAGAATATATTACTAAATATTATAAATAGCGAGTGTGGAATAATGGTGGATCGGTGTGGGGAATTGTCCTAGGCAATTGTTAACAAGACCGTAATCACTATTGCAGTTTCATATGAGGGAGAGGTATAAGCTAACATACTTTCTCTTCTTGGATCGTATGCACTTATGATTGGAAATCTAGCAAGCATCTGCAACTACTAAAGATCATTAAGGTAAAACCCCACCATAGCGTTAAAGTATCAAGTCCTCTTTATTCCCATACGCCATGTCCTGCTTATCCGTGTTTGTGTTTCAGTCAGTCATGCAACACAGACAATAAGAAAACCATGGACATATTGCAACACCCTACAACGGAAATCCCTCACGCTTGCGCAACATGGAGGGCACCATAGTGTTGGGGAACGTAGCAATAATTCAAAATTTTCCTATGTGTCACCAAGATCAATCTAGGAGATACTAGCAACGAGAGAGAGGGAGTGCACCTTCATACCCTTGAAGATATCTAAGCGGAAGCGTTCAAGAGAACGGGGTTGATGGAGTCGTACACGTCGTGATCCAAATCACCGATGATCCTAGCGCCGAATGGACGGCACCTCCGCGTTCAACACATGTATGGAACGGAGACGTCTCCCACGCCTTGATCCAGCAAGGAGGAGGGAGAGGTTGAGGAAGAGAGTCCAACAGCAGCACGACAGCGTGGTGGTGATGGAGTGGCATTTCTCCGGTAGGGCTTCGCCAAGCTCACGCGGAGGAGGAGAGGTATTGGAGGGGAGGGGCTGCGCCAGGTGCAAGGGTATGGCCGCCCTCCCACCCCTCCACTATTTATAGGTGGGGAGAGAGGGGGCCGGCCCCCCTAGATCCCATCTAGGGTTGGGGGCGGCGGCCAAGGGGGGAGGAGTGCCTCCCAAGTCAAGTGGAGGCCCTCCCCCTTAGGGTTTCCCCTCTCCCATGCGCATGGGCCTTGGGGGGGCTGGTGCCCCTAGCCCATTAAGGCTAGGGAGCCCCCCTACAGCCCATGCTGCTGTATTGGACGTGGTGGAACATTTTCCGGACCTCCGGAACCTTCCGGAAACTTCCCGGTACAATACCGGAAAAACCAAACTTTTCCTGGAACCCGAACAATAATTTTCCATATATAAATCTTTACCTCCGGACCATTCCGGAACTCCTCGTGACGTCCGGGATCTCATCCGGGACTCCGAACAACATTCGGTAATCACATACAAGTCTTCCTAATAACCCTAGCGTCATCGAACCTTAAGTGTGTAGACCCTATGGGTTCGGGAACCATGCGGACATGACCGCGACATCTCTCTGGTCAATAACCAACAGCGGGATCTGGATACCCATGTTGGCTCCCACATGTTCCATGATGATCTCATCGGATGAACCACGATGTCAAGGATTCAGTCAATCCCGTATACAATTCCCTTTGTCTATCGGTATGATACTTGCCCGAGATTCGATCGTCGGTATCCCGATACCTCGTTCAATCTCGTTACCGGCAAGTCTCTTTACTAGTTCCATAACACATCATCCCGTGATCAACTCCTTGGTCACATTGTGCACATTATGATGATGTCCTACTGAGTGGGCCCAGAGATACCTCTCCGTTACACGGAGTGACAAATCCCAGTCTCAATTCCTGCCAACCCAACAGACACTTTCGGAGATACCCGCAGTGCACCTTTATAGCCACCCAGTTACGTTGTGACGTTTGGTACACCCAAGCATTCCTACGGTATCCGGGAGTTGCACAATCTCATGGTCTAACAAAATGATACTTGACATTAGAAAAGCTTTAGCATACGAACTACACGATCTTATGCTAGGCTCAGGATTGGGTCTTGTCCATCACATCATTCTCCTAATGATGTGATCCCGTCATCAACGACATCCAATGTCCATGGTCAAGAAACCGTAACCATCTATCGATCAATGAGCTAGTCAACTAGAGGCTTACTAGGGACATGGTGTTGTCTATGTATCCACACATGTATCTGAGTTTCCTATCAATATAATTCTAGCATGGATAATAAATGATTA
>NC_053023.1:78956276-79022787 GCF_003073215.2 Triticum urartu
ACTTTGTTCTCATACATGGATCCCATCTCAGATTTCATGGCTTCAAGCCATTTTGCGGAATCTGGGCTCACCATCGCTTCTTCATAGTTCGTAGGTTCAGTAGCATGACTTCCAGAACTGGATTACCGTACCACTCTGGCACGGATCTCACTCTAGTTGATCTACGAGGTTCAGTAGTATCTTGTTCTGAAGTTTCATGATCATTATCATTAGCTTCCTCACTAATTGGTGTAGGTGTCACATAAACAGTTTTCTGTGATGCACTACTTTCCAATAAGGGAGCAGGTACAGTTACCTCGTCAAGTTCTACTTTCCCCCCACTCACTTCTTTCGAGAGAAACTCCTTCTCTAGAAAGTTTCCGAACTTAGCAACAAAAGTCTTGCCTTCGGATCTGTGATAGAAGGTGTATCCAATAGTCTCCTTTGGATATCCTATGAAGACACATTTCTCCGATTTGGGTTCGAGCTTATCAGGTTGAAGCTTTTTCACATAAGCATCGCAGCCCCAAACTTTCAGAAACGACAACTTTGGTTTCTTGCCAAACCATAGTTCATAAGGCGTCGTCTCAACGGATTTTGATGGTGCCCTATTTAACGTGAATGCGGCCGTCTCCAAAGCATAACCCCAAAATGATAGCGGTAAATCAGTAAGAGACATCATAGATCGCACCATATCTAGTAAAGTACGATTACGACGTTCGGACACACCATTACGCTGTGGTGTTCCGGGTGGCGTGAGTTGCGAAACTATTCCGCATTGTTTCAAATGTACACCAAACTCATAACTCAAATATTCTCCTCCATGATCAGATTGTGAAACTTTATTTTCTTGTTACGATGATTTTCAACTTCACTCTGAAATTCTTTGAACTTTTCAAATGTCTCAGATTTATGTTTCATTAAGTAGATATACCCATATCTGCTTAAGTCATCTGTGAAGGTGAGAAAATAACGATATCCGCCACGAGCCTCAATATTCATCGGACCACATACATCTGTATGTATGATTTCCAACAAATCTGTTGCTCTCTCCATAGTACCGGAGAACGGTGTTTTAGTCATCTTGCCCATGAGGCACGGTTCGCAAGTACCAAGTGATTCATAATCAAGTGGTTCCAAAAGTCCATCAGTATGGAGTTTTTTCATGCGCTTTACACCGATATGACCTAAACGGCAGTGCCACAAATAAGTTGCACTATCATTATCAACTCTGCATCTTTTGGTTTCAACATTATGAATATGTGTGTAACTACTATCGAGATTTAATAAGAATAGACCACTCTTCAAGGGTGCATGACCATAAAAGATATTACTCATATAAATAGAACAACCATTATTCTCTGATTTAAATGAATAACCGTCTCGCATCAAACAAGATCCAGATATAATGTTCATGCTTAACGCTGGCACCAAATAACAATTATTTAGGTTTAATATTAATCCCGAAGGTAGATGTAGAGGTAGCGTGCCGACTGCGATCACATCGACTTTGGAACCGTTTCCCACGCGCATCGTCACCTCGTCCTTAGCCAATCTTCGCTTAATCCGTAGTCCCTGTTTCGAGTTGCAAATATTAGCAACAGAACCAGTATCAAATACCCAGGTACTACTGCGAGCATTAGTAAGGTACACATCAATAACATGTATATCACATATACCTTTGTTCACCTTGCCATCCTTCTTATCCGCCAAATACTTGGGGCAGTTCCGCTTCCAGTGACCAGTCTGCTTGCAGTAGAAGCAATCAGTTTCAGGCTTAGGTCCAGACTTGGGTTTCTTCTCTTGAGCAGCAACTTGCTTGCTGTTCTTCTTGAAGTTCCCCTTCTTCTTCCCTTTGCCCTTTTTCTTGAAATTAGTGGTCTTGTTAACCATCAACACTTGATGCTCCGTTTTGATTTCTACCTCCGCAGCTTTCAGCATTGCAAAGAGCTCGGGAATAGTCTTATTCATCCCTTGCATATTATAGTTCATCACGAAGCTCTTGTAGCTTGGTGGCAGTGATTGGAGAATTCTGTCAATGACGCAATCATCTAGAAGATTAACTCCCATTTGAATCAAGTGATTATTATACCCAGACATTTTGAGTATATGCTCACTGACAGAACTATTCTCCTCCATCTTGCAGCTATAGAACTTATTGTAGACTTCATATCTCTCAATCCGGGCATTTGCTTGAAATATTAACTTCAACTCCTGGAACATCTCATATGCTCCATGACGTTCAAAACGTCGTTGAAGTCCCGGTTCTAAGCCATAAAGCATGGCACACTGAACTATCGAGTAGTCATCAGCTTTGCTCTGCTAGACGTTCACAACATCTGGTGTTGCTCCAGCAGCAGGCTTGGCACCCAGCGGTGCTTCCAGGACGTAATTCTTCTATGCAGCAATGAGGATAATCCTCAAGTTACGGACCCAGTCCGTGTAATTTCTACCATCATCTTTCAACTTTGCTTTCTCAAGGAATGCATTAAAATTCAATGGAACAACAGCACGGGCCATTTATCTACAATCATACATAAACAAGCAAGATACTATTAGGTACTAAGTTCATGATAAATTTAGGTTCAATTAATCATATTACTTAAAGAAATCCCACTTAGATAGATATCCCTCTAATCCTCTAAGTGATTACGTGATCCAAATCAACTAAACCATGTCCGATCATCACGTGAGATGGAGTAGTTTCATTGGTGAACATCACTATGTTGATCATATCTACTATATGATTCACGTTCGATCTTTCGGTCTCCGTGTTCCAAGGCCATATCTGTATATGCTTGGCTCGTCAAGTATAACCTGAGTATTCCGCGTGTGCAACTGTTTTGCACCCGTTGTATTTGAACGTAGAGCCTATCACACCCGATCATCACGTGGTGTCTCAGCACGAAGAACTTTCGCAACGGTGCATACTCAGGGAGAACACTTCTTGATAATTTAGTGAGAGATCATCTTATAATGCTACCGTCAATCAAAGCAAGATAAGATGCATAAAAGATAAACATCACATGCAATCAATATAAGTGATATGATATGGCCATCATCATCTTGTGCTTGTGATCTCCATCTCCGAAGCATCGTCATGATCACCATCGTCACCGGCGCGACACCTTGATCTCCATCGTAGCATCGTTGTCGTCTCGCCAATCTTATGCTTCCACGACTATCGCTACCGCTTAGTGATAAAGTAAAGCATTACAGCGCGATCGCATTGCATACAATAAAGCGACAACCATATGGCTCCTGCCGGTTGCCGATAACTCGGTTACAAAACATGATCATCTCATACAATAAAATTTAGCATCATGTCTTGACCATATCACATCACAATATGCCCTGCAAAAACAAGTTAGACGTCCTCTACTTTGTTGTTGCATGTTTTACGTGGCTGCTACGGGCTTAAGCAAGAACCAGTCTTACCTACGCATCAAAAACCACAACGATAGTTTGTCAAGTTGGTGCTGTTTTAACCTTCGCAAGGACCGGGCGTAGCCACACTCAGTTCAACTAAAGTTGGAGAAACTGTCACCCGCAAGCCACCTATGTGCAAAGCACGTCGGGAGAACCGGTCTCGCGTAAGCGTACGCGTAATGTCGGTCCGGGCCGCTTCGTCCAACAATACCGCCGAACCAAAGTATGACATGCTGGTAAGCAGTATGAATTATATCACCCACAACTCACTTGTGTTCTACTCGTGCATATAACATCAACATATAAAACCTGGCTCTGATGCCACTGTCGGGTTTCGTAGTAATTTCAAAATTTTCCTACGCTCACGCAAGATCATGGTGATGCATAGCAACGAGAGGGGAGAGTATGATCTATGTACCCTTGTAGATCGACAACGGAAGCGATTGGTTGATGTAGTCGTACGTCTTCACGGCTCGACCGATCAAGCACCGAAACTACGGCACCTCCGAGTTCTAGCACACGTTCAGCTCGATGACGATCCCCGGACTCCGATCCAGCAAAGTGTCGGGGAAGAGTTCCGTCAGCACGACGGCGTGGTGACGATCTTGATGTACTACTGCAGCAGGGCTTCGCCTAAGCACCGCTACAATATTATCGAGGACTATGGTGGAAGGGGGCGCCGCACACGGCTAAGAATATGATCACGTGGATCAACTTGTATTCCTCTGGGGTGCCCCTGCCTCCGTATATAAAGGCTCAAGGGGGGTGCGGCCGGCCTAGGAGAGGCGCGCCAGGAGGAGTCCTACTCCCTCTGGGAGTAGGATTCCCCCCCCCCAATCCTAGTTGGAATAGGATTCGCGGAGGGGGGAAAAGAGAGAGGCGGGCCGGCCCCCTCTCCTTGTCCTATTCGGACCAAGGGAGGGGAGGGGCGCGCGGCCCATCTAGGGCTGCCCCTTCTCTTTTCCACTAAGGCCCACTTAGGCCCATATAGCTCCCGGGGGGTTCCGGTAACCTCCCGGTACTCCGGTAAAATCCCGATTTCACCCGGAACACTTCCGATATCCAAACATAGGCTTCCAATATATCAATCTTTATGTCTCGACCATTTCGAGACTCCTTGTCATGTCCGTGATCACATTCGGGTCTCCGAACAACCTTCGGTATATCAAAATGTATAAACTCATAATATAACTGTCATCGTAACCTTAAGCGTGCGGACCCTACGGGTTCGAGAGCAATGTAGACATGACCGAGACACGTCTCCGGTCAATAACCAATAGCGGAACCTGGATGCTCATATTGGCTCCTACATATTCTACGAAGATCTTTTATCGGTCAGACCGCATAACAACATACGTTGTTCCCTTTGCCATTGGTATGTTACTTGCCCGAGATTCGATCGTCGGTATCCCATACCTAGTTCAATCTCATTACCGGTAAGTCTCTTTACTCGTTCTGTAATACATCATCCCGCAACTAACTCATTAGTTGCAATGCTTACAAGGTTTAAGTGATGTGCATTACCGAGAGGGCCCAGAGATACCTCTCCGACAATCGGAGTGACAAATCCTAATCTCGAAATACGCCAACTCAACATGTACCTTTGGAGACACCTGTAGAGCTCCTTTATAATCACCCAGTTACGTTGTGACGTTTGGTAGCACACAAAGTGTTCCTCTGGCAAACGGGAGTTGCATAATCTCATAGTCATAGGAACATGTATAAGTCATGAAGAAAGCAATAGCAACATACTAAACGATCTGGTGCTAAGCTAATGGAATGGGTCATGTCAATCAGATCATTCAACTAATGATGTGATCCTGTTAATCAAATGACAACTCTTTGTCCATGGTTAGGAAACATAACCATCTTTGATTAACAAGCTAGTCTAGTAGAGGCATACTAGTGACACTCTGTTTGTCTATGTATTCACACATGTATTATGTTTCCGGTTAATACAATTCTAGCATGAATAATAAACTTTTATCATGATATAAGGAAATAAATAATAACTTTATTATTGCCTCTAGGGCATATTTCCTTCATCCCTAACCAGACGTACAGTTGTCACAACAACTGAAACTGGTCCAACAAATCATTGTCTTCAACGGGTCACTGGTTTCATCCTTCCCTTCCCTTTACTTACTGTTGGTCCTTGTGAAGTCATTGTACGATTGCATCACCATTTGGCTTCACTGAGTGATTACTTGTTCTGATTGGCTTCATAATATCTTCCTACCTGATCCTTACTGCCTAGCTGCTATTAGTCATTGCGCTTTCACTTCATTGAATACTTGACTATGGTGTGCCTAGTGTGGTCTACCTTCCGCTGCATGGTAATAGGTTTATTTCTATCGTTTGTCTTCGAAACTTCCATGTTTTGAAGACTTCCATAAAAATCGCCTATTCACCCCCCTCTAGTCGATCACTAGCACTTTCACTATCCATGATAATGACTAATAAATCAAATGTTAAAAAGAAAAGGAGAGGAGATATAGAATCCCATTGTCTTAGCCCTTATATGATTTGAAATAGGGTCCATGTCGTGGTGTGAAATATGATATTGAGATAGGAGTAGGAATGAGGCCTGATCAAGCGAGACGTAGGGGGTGGCCCAAGATGTATACAAGTCTAAGCCCCTCACAATGTAGGCAAAAAAACCTAGTCCTATTCTACAGGGAGAGAGTTCTTGCGTATGATTTTGTGAGTGTAGATGTCCGAACCCATAACCATGTGCCGGTAGGGGTGCTTCTATAGAGTTCGCTACCCCTGGACTGCATCTACGTTACAGGTGAGTTTAAGTCCAAATAATTACATCTGGGTTATTACTAGGAACTGGCGATATAAAGCTAAGGTAACGCAAAGATTGAAGGCTTGGAAATGTTTTATTTAATGCCTCTAGCCGTTGAACTACTTCTATCTGAGTGAAGACAAGTTCCTTTCATCCAGAGTCAAGCGATGTGAATCTTCACTCGGGTAATGTGCCTTGAGTGACTAAACCTTCATCACGTTGGTTGCAACATTAGTACCTGGAGAATGTGGGCTTAGGCCCCCGTGCATTTCTATTGGGTTTGGGTCACCATGGGCGTACCTAGTGGGAGATGATCTCATCAATACAATCTCATCGTTCACTTTAACCTCCACATGCACATCCCTGATGTGGTCGCAATCCAATCACACCACTTGGGGTGGAAACCTTCCAAGGTTAGCATTTTATGGATAAAGAGCAACTTGATTTTATTAAAAAAAATCAAAATCCAGTTTGAATAACAAAGCATGATATTTTTCATGATGTATTTTACTTAAAGCTTCACGCAAGATCACAACACCCTCCATGATGTACGTTCCCTTAATGAAGGAAGTTTGGACATGTGGCACTACAGGAGAAACCACCCAACTCAAGATATTCTTAAGGATATTTGAGAACTAGCATTCAAGAGCATATATGGCTAAAGTTCTGGATTTGCCTACCATCCTTACTTTTAGGTATTAGGGACTGAATCCTATAGTTAAGTCTATATTTTTTTGAGGGGTAGTTAACTCTAGAGATGTTAATAGCCACGGGGTGATGGATTTGACCATATCCAAAAAATTTGAGTCGAACTCAGAAATGCTAGTAGGACTCAATGGAAAATCCATCTAGGCCATGGGCTTTACTGGAGATCCCTAGAGGGACCATGAAAAGACTATATTCCTACTAATTGAAAAAAGATACTAATTTGGCAATCAAACCAACATGGGCAAAGATATTGTTAGATAAATTTGAGGAGGTGCTATCCTTGTGTTTCCATAGAGCGAAATACATAAGTCTTTTCTTTCTCCTTTGTACAATTAACAAAATATCTAAAAAATACACAAGAGAAAGTCCTACTATTTGCTTCGATAAGAACTTTTACTAAGTTGTTTTCTCTGCGGGGTTTACTAAGTCATTTCTAACTAGCTCGTGTGCATAAGTTCACTATGCATATGTACTTACAAATAGAACCAAATGCCAGTTTACCAATCGACATGGATGGTGAGCTATCGTAAAAACAATGAACCAAATGTCAGTTTCTAGACACACTAGCAGAACGCCCTTGCGTTTCTACGGGCTATCCGCAATATCTGTAACACCCGGGTTCAACACAAAAAATCCCATCCAATGACACACGTTCCCTTTTTTGTCGGAACCTCTCATTCCCAACCAGTTTCCCGCCGTAGCAGGACATTCTCGTTTCTTTCTCTCGCTGGAGCCACCTCCTTTAAAAGCATATGATGCCCACCTCATCTTCGCCATGCATTGCAATTTGGATGAAAATTTTCCTGTTTACAATATAATAGAGTGGGTTAAGCTAAAACATACTATTGGCACAAAACAACACATAACTACAGAGATCTTTCTCAAAGGTCCATTCAACTTTGCAAATGCAAATTGACATTGGAGGAGAGTGGCAACATGAACGTATTCCTAGTCACCAATAAGCTCTACCTCAATCGCACATATGCTAGAAGATATAATTTTCATTCTTATCTTCCTCATCTTTCCCTACATCTTCTACTCATCGCCTCTTCACCAACCCATTTCATTGGCGCCAACCAGCACCACGTCAACATTACGTCAACATTAGTGTGTTCGTCATTGATGCCTCATCTTCTTCCTTCTCATTCCTCGCCAACTTTAGTTCTCATTCCTACTTATTTCCTATAATATTCGTTCTTTCTTTTTTCTCTCTTATTATTTGGAACACTCTTTCTTTCTCCAACACCATGCACCACTTGGTGGCTTTCGTTATTTTTCCTTCTTGTTCTTGGAACACTCTTCCTTTTTATTATAGCATGAACCACCCGGCCAGTGTTGTGTCATGTTGTCCTCACCCACATACATTTCGGCAACTGCCAGCGTGTGGACATCCTGCGGAGCATATACTTCATCCATCTTCGTGAATGCTAGGTCGCCCATGTCGCGAGCGCATGGTGACCGTTGTCCATGTTGGCAAGCGGTGCTTGGGACTTGGCCATGTAGCTGAGAGCCCGTTGATCGTTCTTTCTCATGAGCGCTTTCAAAATTATTTTCCGCTATTAACTACTTACTTAATTAATTAAGTACACAAAAAATTAATGACCTACCTAATTCTCTGCATGCCTAATTAACTACCAAGTAAATTAATTAATTGGAAAAAATCCCTACTTCTAATTATCTGTAGGCATAAAGAATTATCTAAAAAATTAATCAATTGCATTAATGACTTGATTTTTAAATTGATTTGGTGCAAAAAAATCCTATTCAAATGGACCTAATTAATTGCATACGTAGTTAACTATCGAGCTGATTAATTGCATCATTGGTTTTATTTCTAAATTATTTTCGCATGAATGGCTGCTACAAACGACTATGACAATGACTACCGAGTAATGTAGGACACATTTCCTTAATGAATTTCTTGACATTTGAATGACACATTTGATTTGAGACTGTAGCATTCTGGATCTCTATTTGACTGACAAGAAATATGATATGACTGCGTCCACATGGCGGTCTGACGACCCGCCTCCCGCCATGGTCGTCCTCGATGTCGTGATCCATGCCCTAGCATTCTCGAGCATCGCACCAGGGTTAGTCCCGGCCACGACATCTTCCATGGTGTCGTGCACGACGTCCCTCCGCAAGAGTGCATGGATGCGTACGCCCGTAGGAAACTTGTGACAGTAAATTAATAGTAGAGATAATGATAATAATAAATGACATAGCGCCGTGGATTAGCAATTTTTTATGAATGAATATCTAACTTTATCACAGAAGGTTATCGAGAAAAAAATCTTATGTCTGTCTTTTAGGGAAGTGATCACACATCTATGGTGCAATTTCTGAATTCTTAATTACTTATTGTTTACGTGATAGAATTGAATCAGCACCTACCAAAGAAAGCACAAGACAAGATCCCCCTTAATAGGATTTGGTTTTTTAATGCGAGGGAGAAAAACAAGTGGGAGGTGGGACGAATAAAAACCATACTAAAATAAACCGTACCAGGCTACCAAGTGCATTGATGACTCGATTTCTGAATTGATTCGGTGCTAAAAAATTCTATTTAAATGGACATAATTAATTGCATACATAATTAACTGTCTAGCTAAATAACTGCATCAATGGTTTGATTTCCAAATTGATTTAGTGCTCGATTTCTAAAATATTTCCGCATGAATGGCTAGTACAAACGACGACGACGACTACCGAGTAATGTAGGACATATGCCCTTAACGAATTTCTTGACATTTAAATTGACACACTTGATTTGAGAATATGGCCAGCTCTTTATTTGACTGACAAGAAATGTAATATGACCTCGTTGATGCGGAGCATCCCAAGGTCATCCCCATGGACCTACCATCGCCTCACCAAGTGCCTAGCGGACCCATGACACAAGCACATGTAAGAGCTCTTGAAACCGAGGTGACATCACTTCTTTCACATTTCCACTTCGATGCACATGAGACATGGCTACTACCTCATATGGACACCTTGTGCATACTCAGGTATCATGGAGAAGCTAAGGAGCAAGGAGAGGAAGAAGAGGAAGATGGACGTGAAGACGAAGAACAAGAACTGCTCAAAGTTCCCAGGCTCCGGACGACCGACGAGCACCGGGCGTCCGACGACCTCTAGGCTCCGGACGACCGACACTTCCACACCTGAGCCAAAATAGACGGACATCCGACGCCCCACGGACGACTGACGCCCGGACGTCCGACACCGATCGAAGGTCACCCGAGCCGGATCTACGGACGTCCGACAGGCACCGGACGTCCGGACCCTCATGAGCCTCCGGACGACCGGTGACTCCCGGATGTCCGACCCCTGTGTGTTGTTTCATGTTGGGCCCCAACCCATGTACCCCTTCGCCCTCCTATTTTGCACTAAGACTACATATACTCCACCCCGTCCAACTTTCTAGGGTTAGCGTTGGTTTAGCTCATGTTTAGAGATAGAGCTACGCTCATCCAGATCGGATCTACTCCTTGAGAGAGACCGCGGCCTCTTTGGAGAAGATCCCTTTGGATTCAAGACCTCCTCGCGGAGAAGAACATCAAGACCTCCTCGCGGAGAAGACCGACTACCTATGTATCGTCCCTAGTTGATCGTGTATCGTGTATCGTTCTATGTATCCGACGATCTAGCACATGTGTGACTTTCTTGTGTTGGTTTAGTGATTCTCTTGTGTTTCCCTTGTGCTTTCCCTCTCTTTCCCCTTTGTGTTCTTCGTGTTCTTCGAGGGATCCGCTCCTTTCGTGAAAGATCGGCCTATAGGGTTCCTACCCTACATCATCTTGGTATTTAGAGCCAAGACCAACTCCAACTCTATATAGAGCTCCTCCGACTCCAACTCCAACTCTATATATTGTGTTTCGGGACAAAAAAATCAGAGAGAAGAATTCATCGCGTTTTACGATACGGTGCCGCCGCCAAGCCCTAAAACCTCTCGGGAGGGCTGATCTAGAGTCCGTTCGGGGATCCAGAGAGGGGAATTCGTCGCCATCGTCATCATCAACCATCCTCCATCACCAATTTCATGATGCTCACCGCCGTGCGTGAGTAATTCCATCATAGGCTTGCTAGACGGTGATGGGTTGGATGGGATCTATCATGTAATCTAGTTAGTTTTGTTAGGGTTTGATCCCTAGTATCCACTATGTTCTGAGATTGATGTTGCTATGACTTTGCTATGCTTAATGCTTGTCACTAGGGCCCGAGTGCCATGATTTCAGATCTGAACCTATTATGTTTTCATCAATATATGAGAGTTCTTGATCCTATCTTGCAAGTCTATAGTCACATATTATGTGTTATGATCCGTTAACCCCGAAGTGACAATAATCGGGATACTTATCGGTGATGACCGTAGTTTGAGGAGTTCATGTATTCACTATGTGTTAATGCTTTGTTCCGGTACTCTATTAAAAGGAGGCCTTAATATCCCTTAGTTTCCGTAAGGACCCCGCTGCCACGGGAGGGTAGGACAAAAGATGTCATGCAAGTTCTTTTCCATAAGCACGTATGACTATATTCGGAATACATGCCTACATTACATCGATGAATTGGAGCTAGTTATGTGTCACCCTAGGTTATGACTATTACATGATGAACCGCATCTGGCATAATTCTCCATCACTGATCCATTGCCTACGAGCTTTCCATATATTGTTCTTCGCTTATTTACTTTCCCTTTGCTATTGCTATCATCACTACAAAATACCAAAAACATCACTTTTACTACTGTTACCTTTTGCTACCATTACCACTACTATCATATTACTTTGCTACTAAATACTTTGTTGCAGATATTAAGTTTCCAGGTGTGGTTGAATTGACAACTCAGCTGCTAATACTTGAGAGTATTCTTTGGCTCCCCTTGTGTCGAATCAATAAATTTGGGTTGAATACTTTACCCTCGAAAACTGTTGCGATCCCCTATACTTGTGGGTTATCAAGAAGCTCCCCATAGCTTATTTTAGTGAGAAACTTTCCGGAGCGCAACTCAATTACCCCATCTATGACAAAGAGTTATATGCTTTAGTGCGAGTCTTGCATGAATGGGAACATTACCTTCGTCCCCATGAGTTTATCATTCATACCGATCATGAGACTCTCAAGTATCTTAAGGGCCAAACCAAGTTGAACAAGCATCATGCTAAATGGAGTGAATTTATTGAGTCTTTTCCTTATGTCATCAAGTACATCAAAGGTAAGGAGAATATTGTGGCGGACGTTCTTTCCCGCATATGCATGCTTGTTACTCAACTTGAATTGGATGTCATTGGCTTTGAGCATATCAAAGAATTGTATGAGCATGATCATACTTTTGCTACTCCTTTTGCCAAGTGTTTGACGCTGACCTCTTGGGAACACTATTAGATCAAAGATGGATATCTTATGAGAGCTAACAAACTTTGCATCCCCGAGTCTTCGCTTTGTTTGTTGCTTTTGCAGGAATCTCATGGAGGAGGCTTAATGGGACATTTTGGACGCGACAAGACTTTCGCCACGCTCTCCAAGAACTACTATTGGCCCAAGATGTTCCGTGACGTCAACCGCTTCACAAACCGATGCTCTAAATGTCGCAAAGCTAAGTCCAAAGCTCAATCTCATGGCCTTCACATGCCTCTACCAACTCCATATCAACCATGGGAGGACATTAGCATGGATTTTGTACTTGGATTGCCTAGGACTAGAAATGGGAAGGATTTGGTATTTGTCGTTGTGGACCGTTTTGAAGGAAATATGCCCTAGAGGCAATAATAAAGTTATTATTTATTTCCTTAAATCATGATAAATGTTTATTATTCATGCTAGAATTGTATTAATCAGAAACATAATACATGTGTGAATACATAGACAAACAGAATGTCACTAGTATGCCTCTACTAGACTAGCTCGTTAATCAAAGATGGTTATGTTTCCTAACCATGGACAAAGAGTTGTTATTTGATTAACGGGATCACATCATTAGATGAATGATATGATTGACATGACCCATTCCATTAGCTTAGCACCCGATCGTTTAGTATGTTGCTATTGCTTTCTTCATGACTTATACATGTTCCTATGACTATGAGATTATGCAACTCCCGTTTACCCGAGGAACACTTTGTGTGCTACCAAACGTCACAACGTAACTGGGTGATTATAAAGGTGCTCTACAGGTGTCTCCAAAGGTACATGTTGGGTTGGCATATTTCGAGATTAGGATTTGTCACTCCGATTGTCGGAGAGGTATCTCTGGGCCCTCTCGGTAATGCACATCACATAAGCCTTGCAAGCATTGCAACTAATGAGTTAGTTGTGAGATGATGTATTATAGAACGAGTAAAGAGACTTGCCGGTAACGAGATTGAACTAGGTATTGAGATACCGACGATCGAATCTCGGGCAAGTAACATACCGATGACAAAGGGAACAATGTATGTTGTTATGCGGTCTGACCGATAAAAGATCTTCATAGAATATGTAGGAGCCAATATGAGCATCCAGGTTCCGCTATTGGTTATTGACCGGAGACATGTCTCGGTCATGTCTACATTGTTCTCGAACCCGTAGGGTCCGCACGCTTAAGGTTTCGATGACAGTTATATTATGAGTTTATGCATTTTGATGTACCGAAGTTTGTTCGGAGTCCCGGATGTGATCGCGGACATGACGAGGAGTCTTGAAATGGTCGAGACATAAAGATTGATATATTGGAAGCCTATATTTGTATATCGGAAGTGTTCCGGGTGAAATCGGGATTTTACCGGAGTACCGGGAGGTTACCGGAACCCCCCGGGAGGTATATGGGCCTTAGTGGGCCTTAGTGGAAGAGAGGAGAGGTGGCCAGGGCTGGGCCGCGCGCCCCTCCCCCCCTAGTCCGAATAGGACAAGGAGAGGGGGCCGGCGCCCCCCTTCCTTCTCTCTCTCCTCTTTCCCCTCCTCCCGAATCCTATTCCAACTAAGAAAGGGGGAGAATCCTACTCCCGGAGGGAGTAGGACTCCTCCTGGCGCGCCCTCTGCTGGCCGGCCGCACCCCCCCTTTGATCCTTTATATACGGAGGCAGGGAGCACCCCAAGAGACACAAGTTGATCCACGTGATCATATTCTTAGCCGTGTGCGGTGCCCCCTTCCACCATAGTCCTCGATAATATTGTAGCGGTGCTTAGGCGAAGCCCTGTGACGGTAGTACATCAAGATCGTCACCACACCGTCGTGCTGACGGAACTCTTCCCTGACACTTTGCTGGATCGGAGTCCGGGGATCGTCATCGAGCTGAACGTGTGCTAGAACTCGGAGGTGCCGTAGTTTCGGTGCTTGATCGGTCGGGCCGTGAAGACGTACGACTACATCAACCACGTTGTGTTAACGCTTCCGTTGTCGATCTACAAGGGTACGTAGATTACACTCCCCCCTCTCGTTGCTATGCATCACCATGATCTTGCGTGTGCGTAGGAATATTTTTTTGAAATTACTACGTTACCCAACAGTGGCATCCGAGCCTAGGTTTTATGTGTTGATGTTATATGCACGAGTAGAACACAAGTGAGTTGTGGGCGATATAAGTCATACTGCTTACCAGCATGTCATACTTTGGTTCGGCGGTATTGTTGGATGAAGCGGCCCAGACCGACATTACTCTTACGCTTACGCGAGATTGGTTCTACCGACGTGCTTTGCACACAGGTGGCTGGCGGGTGTCAGTTTCTCCAACTTTAGTTGAACCGAGTGTGGCTACGCCCGGTCCTTGCAAAGGTTAAAACAGCACCAACTTGACAAACTATCATTGTGGTTTTGATGCATAGGTAAGATTGGTTCTTGCTAAGCCCGTAGCAGCCACGTAAAACTTGCAACAACAAAGTAGAGGACGTCTAACTTGTTTTTGCAGGGCATGTTGTGATGTGATATGGTCAAGACGTGATGAGATATAAGTTGTTGTATGAGATGATCATGTTTTGTTGAAGTTATCGGCAACTGGCAAAATCTTATGGTTGTCTCTCTATTGCATAAGATGTAAGCGCCCAATAATTGCTTTACTTTATCGCTATGCGATAACAATAGTTGCAAGAGCAATTGTTGGCAAGACGACCACGTGATGACACATTGATATAGATCAAGATGATGGAGATCATGGTGTCATGCCGGTAACGATAGAGATCATGACAGTACTTTGGAGATGGAAATCAAAGGCGCAAGATGATGATGGCCATATCATGTCACATATTTTGATTGCATATGATGTTTATCTTTTATACATCTTATTTTGCTTAGTTTGACGGTAGCATTTTAAGATGATCTCTCACTAATTATCAAGAAGTGTTCTCCCTGAGTATGCACTGTTGCGAAAGTTCTTCGTGCTGAGACACCACGTGATGATCGGGTGTGATAGGCTCTACGTTCAAATACAACGGGTGCAAAACAGTTGCACACGCGGAATACTCAGGTTATACTTGACGAGCCAAGCATATACAGATATGGCCTCGGAACACGAAGACCGAAAGGTCGAACGTGAACATATAGTAGATATGATCAACATAGTGATGTTCACCATTGAAAACTACTCCATCTCACATGATGATCGGACATGGTTTAGTTGATTTGGATCACGTGATCACTTAGAGGATTAGAGGGATGTCTATCTAAGTGGGAGTTCTTAAGTAATATGATTAATTGAACTTTAATTTATCATGAACTTAGTCCTGGTAGTATTAGCATATCTATGTTGTATATCAATAGCTCGAGTTGTTGCTTTCATATGTTTATTTTGATATGTTCCTAGAGAAAATTGTGTTGAAAGATGTTAGTGGCAATGATGCGGATTGGATCCGTGATCTGAGGTTTATCCTCATTGCTGCACAGAAGAATTATGTCCTTGATGCACCGCTAGGTGATAGACCTATTGCAGGAGCAGATGTAGACGTTATGAACGTTTGGCTAGCTCAATATGATGACTACTTGATAGTTTAGTGCACCATGCTTAACGGCTTAGAATCGGGACTTCAAAGACGTTTTGAACGTCATGGACCATATGAGATGTTCCAGGAGTTGAAGTTAATATTTCAAGCAAATACCCGAGTTGAGAGATATGAAGTCTCCAACAAGTTCTATAGCTAAAAGATGGAGGAGAATCGCTCAACTAGTGAGCATGTGCTCAGATTGTCTGGGTACTACAATTGCTTGAATCAAGTGGGAGTTAATCTTCCAGATAAAATAGTGATTGACAGAATTCTCTAGTCACCATCACCAAGTTAGTAGAACTTCGTGATGAACTATGATATGCAAGGGATAACGGAAACAATTCCCAAGCTCTTCATAATGCTGAAATTGACGAAGGTAGAAATTGAGAAAAACATCAAGTGTTGATGGTTGACAAGATCACTAGTTTCAAGAAAAGGGCAAAGGGAAGAAAGGGGAACTTCAAGAAGAACGGCAAGCAAGTTGCTGCTCAAGTGAAAAACCCAAGTCTGGACCTAAGCCTGAAACTGAGTGCTTCTACTGCAAAGGGACTGGTCACTGGAAGCGGAACTATCCCAAGTGATTGGCGGATAAGAAGGATGGCAAAGTAAACATAAGTATATTTGATATACATGTTATTGATGTGTACTTTACTAGTGTTTATAGCAACCCCTCAGTATTTGATACTAGTTCAGTTGCTAAGATTAGTAACTCGAAACGGGAGTTGCAGAATAAACAGAGACTAGTTAAGGGTGAAGTGACGATGTGTGTTGGAAGTGGTTCCAAGATTGATATGATCATCATCGCACACTCCCTATACTTTTGGGATTAGTGTTGAACCTAAGTAAGTATTATTTGGTGTTTGCGTTGAGCATGAATGTGATTTGATCATGTTTATTGCAATACAATTATTCATTTAAGTAAGAGAATAAATTGTTGTTCTATTTACATGAATAAAACCTTATATGGTTACATACCCAATGAATGGTTCGTTGGATCTCGATCATAGTGATACACATATTCATAATATTGAAACCAAAAGATGCAAAGTTAATAATGATGGTGCAATTTATTTATGGCACTGCCGTTTAGGTCATATTGGTGTAAAGCGCATTAAGAAAATCCATACTGATGGGCTTTTGGAATCACTTGATTATGAATCAGTTGATGCTTGCGAACCATGCCTCATGGGCAAGATGACTAAGACTTCGTCCTCCAGTACAATGGAGCGAGCAACAGATTTGTTGAAAATCATACATACTGATGTATGTGGTCCGATGAATATTGAGGCTCGTGGCAGGTATCATTATTTTCTGATCTTCACAAATGATTTGAGCAGATATGAGTATATCTACTTGATGAAACACAAGTCTGAAACATTTGAAATGTTCAAAGAATTTCAGAGTGAAGTGAAGAATCATTGTAACAAAAATGAAAGTTTCTACGATATGATCGCAGAAGTAAAATATTTGAGTTACGAGTTTGGCCTTTAGTTAAAAACAATGTGAGATAGTTTCACTACTCACGCCACCTGGAACACCACAGCATAATGGTGTGTCCGAACGTCATAACCGTACTTTATTAGATATGGTGCGATCTATGACGTCTCTTACCGATCTACCAACATTGTTTTGGGGTTATGCATTAAAGACAGCTGCATTCATGTTTAAAAGGGCACCATCTAAGTCACCATCTAAGTCCGTTGAGACGACACAATCTGAACTGTGGTTTGGCAAGAAACCAAAGTTGTTGTTTTTTAAAGTTTGAGGTTGCAATGCTTATGTGAAAATGTTTCAACCTGATAAGCTCAAACCCAAATCGGAGAAGTGCGTCTTCATAGGATACCCAAAAGAAATTGTTGGGTACACCTTCTATCACAGATCCGAAGGCAAGATATTCTTTGCTGAGAATGGATCCTTTCTAGAGAAGGAGTTTCTCTCGAAAGAAGTGAGTGGGAGGAAAGTAGAACTTGATGAGGTAACTGTACCTGCTCCCTTATTGGAAAGTAGTTCATCACAGAAATCTGTTCCTGTGACTACTAGACCGATTAGTGAGGAAGCTAATGATGATGATCATGTAACTTCAGATCAAGTTACTACCGAACCTCGTAGGTAAACCAGAGTGAGATCCGCACCAGAGTGGTACGGTAATCCAGTTCTGGAGGTCATGTTACTTGACCATGACAAGCCTACGAATTATGAGGAAGCGATGATGAGCCCAGATTCTGTGAAATGGCTTGAGGCCATGAAATCTGAGATGAGATCCATGTATGAGAACAAAGTATGGACTTTGATTGACTTGCCCAATGATCGGCGAGCCATTAAGATTAAATGGATCTTCAAGAGGAAGACTGACGCTGATAGTAGTGTTACTATCTACAAAGCTAGAATTGTCGCAAAAAGGATTTCGACAAGTTCAAGGTGTTGACTACGATGAGAGTTTCTCGCTCGTATCTATGCTTAAGTCTGTCCGAATCATGTTAGCAATTGCCGCATTTTATGAAATCCAGCAAATGGATGTCAAAACTGCATTCCTGAATGGATTTCTGGAAGAAGAGTTGTATATGATGCAGCCGGAAGGTTTTGTCGATCCAAAAGGAGCTAACAAAGTGTGCAAGCTCCAGCGATCCATTTATGGACTGGTGCAAGCCTCTCGGAGTTGGAATAAACGCTTTGATAGTATGATCAAAGCATATAGTTTTATACAGACTTGCGGTGAAGTCTGTATTTACAAGAAAGTGAGTGGGAGCACTACAGCATTTCTGATAAGTATATGTGAATGACATATTGTTGATCGGAAATAATGTAGAATTATTCTGCAAAGCATAAAGGAGTATTTTGAAAGAAGTTTTTCAAAGAAAGACCTCGGTGAAGCTGCTTACATATTAAGCATCAAGATCTATAGAGATAGATCAAGACGCTTGATAAGTTTTTTCAATGAGTACATACCTTGACAATATTTTGAAGTAGTTCAAAAATGGAACAGTCAAAGAAAGAGTTCTTGGCTGTGTTACAAGGTGTGAAATTGAGTAAGACTCAAAGCCCGACCACGGCAAAAGATAGAAAGAGAATGAAAGTCATTCCCTATGCCTCAGCCATAGGTTCTATAAAGTATGCCATGCTGTGTACCAGATCTATTGTATACCCTACACTGTGTTAACCAAGGGAGTACAATAGTGATCTAAGAGTAGATTACTGGACATCGGTCAAAATTATCCTTAGTGGAATAAGGAAATATTCCTCAATTATGGAGGTGACAAAAGGTTCGTCGTAAAAAGTTACGTCGATGCAAGTTTTGACACAGATCTGGATGACTCTAAGTCTCGATCTAGATATATATTGAAAGTGGGAGCAATTAGCTAGAGCAGCTCCGTGTAGAGCATTGTAGACATAGAATTCGCAAAATACTTACGGATCTGTATGTGACAGACCCGTTGACTAATATTATCTCACAAGCAAAACATGATCACACCTTAGTACTCTTTGGGTGTTAATCACATAAACGATGTGAACTAGATTATTGACTCTAGTAAACCCTTTGGGTATAGGTCACATGACGATGTGAACTATGGGTGTTAATCACATGGTGATGTGAACTATTAGTGTTGAATCACATGGCGATGTGAACTAGATTATTGACTCTAGTGCAAGTGGGAGACTGAAGGAAATATGCCCTAGAGGCAATAATAAAGTTATTATTTATTTCCTTATATCATGATAAATGTTTATTATTCATGCTAGAATTGTATTAATCGGAAACATAATACATGTGTGAATACATAGACAAATAGAGTGTCACTAGTATGCCTCTACTAGACTAGCTCGTTAATCAAAGATGGTTATGTTTCCTAACCATGGACAAAGAGTTGTTATTTGATTAACGGGATCACATCATTAGGTGAATGATATGATTGACATGACCCATTCCATTAGATTAGCACCCGATCGTTTAGTATGTTGCTATTGCTTTCTTCATGACTTATACATGTTCCTATGACTATGAGATTATGAAACTTCCGTTTACCGGAGGAACACTTTGTGTGCTACCAAACGTCACAACGTAACTGGGTGATTATAAAGGTGCTCTACAGGTGTCTCCAAAGGTACATGTTGGGTTGGCGTATTTTGAGATTAGGATTTGTCACTCCGATTGTCGGAGAGGTATCTCTGGGCCCTCTCGGTAATGCACATCACATAAGCCTTGCAAGCATTGCAACTAATGAGTTAGTTGTGAGATGATGTATTACAGAACGAGTAAAGAGACTTGCCGGTAAAGAGATTGAACTAGGTATTGAGATACCGACGATCGAATCTCGGGCAAGTAACATACCGATGACAAAGGGAACAACGTATGTTATTATGCGGTCTGACCAATAAAAGATCTTCATAGAATATGTAGGATCCAATATGAGCATCCAGGTTCCGCTATTGGTTATTGACCGGAGACATGTCTCGGTCATGTATACATTGTTCTCGAACCCGTAGGGTCCGCACGCTTAAGGTTTCGATGACAGTTATATTATGAGTTTATGCATTTTGATGTACCGAAGTTTGTTCGGAGTCCCGGATGTGATCACGGACATGACGAGGAGTCTCGAAATGGTCGATACATAAAGATTGATATATTGGAAGCCTATATTTGGATATCGGAAGTGTTCCGGGTGAAATCAGGATTTTACCGGAGTACCGGGAGGTTACCGGAACCCCCCGGGAGGTATATGGGCCTTAGTGGGCCTTAGTGGAAGAGAGGAGAGGTGGCCAGGGCTGGGCCGCGCGCCCCTCCCCCCCTAGTCCGAATAGGACAAGGAGAGGGGGCCGGCGCCCCCCCTTCCTTCTCTCTCTCCTCTTTCCCCTCCTCCCGAATCCTATTCCAACTAGGAAAGGGGGGGAATCGTACTCCCGGAGGGAGTAGGACTCCTCCTGGCGCACCCTCTCCTGGCCGGCCGCACCCCCCCTTTGATCCTTTATATACGGAGGCAGGGAGCATCCCAAGAGACACAAGTTGATCCATGTGATCATATTCTTAGCCGTGTGCGGTGCCCGCTTCCACCATAGTCCTCGATAATATTGTAGCGGTGCTTAGGCGAAGCCCTGCGACGGTAGTACATCAAGATCGTCACCACACCTCGTGCTGACGGAACTCTTCCCCGACACTTTGCTAGATCGGAGTCCGGGGATCGTCATCGAGCTGAACGTGTGCTAGAACTCGGAGGTGCCGTAGTTTCGGTGCTTGATCGGTCGGGCCGTGAAGACGTACGACTACATCAACCACGTTGTGCTAACGCTTCCGTTGTCGATCTACAAGGGTACGTAGATTACACTCTCCCCTCTCGTTGGTATGCATCACCATGATCTTGCGTGTGCGTAGGATTTTTTTTTTGAAATTACTACGTTACCCAACACGTTTCTCTAAGATGGCACATTTTATCCATGCAACAAGATAGAAGATGCTTCACATGTTGCTAATCTCTTTTGTAGGGAAATACTGTGTCTACATGGAGTGCCCAAGACGATTGTCTCGGACCGCAACGTCAAGTTCCTAAGCTACTTTTGGAAGACCCTATGCGCCAAGCTCGGAATCAAGCTGCTCTTCTCCACGGCTTACCATCCTCAAACCGACGGCCAAACGGAGGTGACCAACCACACACTCTCCGCCCTACTTTGAGTACTCATCAAGAAGAACATCAAGGAGTGGGAGGAGTGCCTACCTGTCGCCGAGTTCGCCTACAACCGAGCAAGACATTCAACGACCGACAAGTCCCCCTTCGAGGTCGTCTACGGTTTCAATCCATTGTCACCATTGGACATTCTTCCTCTACCACTCCAAGAGCGCATCAATTTGGACGCAAGTGCACGAGCAACACATCTCAAGAAGGTGCATGAAGATACAGGAAACACCATCGAGCGCCAAGTTCAACGCCTTGCGACCAAGCTCAATTTCAACAAGCAACCTATGGTATTCAACACCGGAGACCTCGTGTGGCTACACCTTCACAAGGATCGCTTTCCATAAGAACGCAAGTCCAAAATTCGACCACGAGCGGATGGACCCTTCAAGGTGTTTGCACGCTACAACAACAACGCATACAAGATCGACATTCCTCGCGACAAGTACTCCGTGAGCGACACCTTCAACGTCAAAGATCTTTCTCCCTACCATGGTGATGAAGAATTTGATCCAAGGAAGGATCTTCCCCAAGGGAGGGGAGATGATGCGGAGCATCCCAAGGTCATCCCCATGGACCTACCATCGCCTCACCAAGTGCCTAGCGGACCCATGACACGAGCACGTGAAAGAGCTCTCGAAACCGAGGTGACATCACTCCTTTCACATTTCCACTTCAATGCACATGAGACATGGCTACTACCTCATATGGACACCTTGTGCATACTCAGGTATCATGGAGAAGCTAAGGAGCAAGGGGAAGAAGAAGAGGAAGATGGACGTGAAGACGAAGAAGAAGAACAGCTCAAAGTTCCCAGGCTCCGGACGACCGACGAGCACCGGACGTCCGATGATCTCTAGGCTCCGGGCGACCGGCCCTCTCCAGGCTCCGGACGACCGGCACTTCCACACCCGAGCCAAAACAGACGGACATCCGACGCCCCACGGACGACCGACGCCCGGACGTCCGACCGAAGACCACCCGAGCCGAATCTACGGACGTCCGACAGGCACCGGGCGTCCGGACCCTCGCGAGCCTCCGGACGACCAGTGACTCCCGGACATCCGACGCCTGTGTGCTGCTTCGTGTTGGGCCGCAGCCCATGTACCCCTTCGCCCTCCTCTTTTGCACTAAGACTATATATACTCCACCCCGTCCAACTTTCTAGGGTTAGCGTTGGTTTAGCTCATGTTTAGAGATAGAGATACGCTCATCCACATCGGATCTACTCCTTGAGAGAGACCGCGGCCTCTTCGGAGAAGATCCCTTTGGATTCAAGACCTCCTCGCGGAGAAGAACATCAAGACCTCCTCATGGAGAAGACCGGCTACCTATGTATCGTCCCTAGTTGATCGTGCATCGTGTATCGTTCTATGTATCCGACGATCTAGCACATGTGTGACTTTCTTGTGTTGGTTTAGTGATTCTCTTGTGTTTCCCTTGTGCTTTCCCTCTCTTCCCCCTTTGTGTTCTTCGTGTTCTTCGAGGGATCCGCTCCTTTCGTGAAAGATCGGCCTATAGGGTTCCTACCCTACATCACTCGTCCATGTGGTAGTCTGACGACCTGCCCCCCGCCACGGTCGTCTTCAATGTCGTGATACACACCCTGGCATTCTCGAGCATTGCGCCGGCGTTAGGCCCAGCCACGACATCTTCCACGGGTTCGTGCACGACGTCCCTCCGCAGGGGCACGCGGATGCGTACACTCATATGAAGCTTGTGATTGTCAAGCATAGCGTGCGGGATTAGTGATTTGTTGTGAAGGAATATCTTATTTTATTATGGAAGATATCAAGAAAAATTTTATGTCTGTCTTTTAGGAAGGTGATCTCACATATATGGTGCAATTTCTGAATTCTTAATTACTTATTATTTACATGATTGAATTGAATCGGCACCTACCAAAGGAAGAACGAAACAAGATCTCCCCTTAATGAGATTTGGTTTTTTAATGCGAGGGAGAAAAAACTAGTGGGGGTGGTGGGAGGTGGGACGAAGTAAAACCAGACGAAAATAAACCGTACCAGGCTACCAACTCCTCCATTAAGAGTAGAGATTAGTAATTTGTTATGAAGGGATATCTTATTTTATTATGAAAGATTATCAAGAAAAATTTTATGTCTGTCTTTTAGGAAGGTGATCTCACATATATGGTGCAATTTCTAAATTCTTAATTACTTATTATTTACATGATTGAATTGAATCGGCACCTACCAAAGGAAGAACGAAACAAGATCTCCTCTTAATGGGATTTGGGTTTTTAATGGGAGGAAGAAAAACTAGTGGGAGGGGTGGTGGGAGGTGGGACAAAGTAAAACCGGACAAAAATAAACCGTACCAGGCTACCAATTGCTCCATTAGAAGTAGAGATTAGTGATTTGTTATGAAGGGATATCTTATTTTATTATGAAAGATTATTAAGAAAAATTTTATGTCTGTCTTTTAGGAAGGTGATCTCACATATATGGTGCAATTTCTGGATTCTTAATTACTTATTATTTACATGATTGAATTGAATCGGCACATACCAAAGAACGAAACAAGATCTCCCCTTAATGGGGTTTGGTTTTTTAATGGGAGGAAGAAAAAAACTGTGGGAGGGGGTGGTGGGACGAAGTACGCCCGGACGAAAATAAACCGTATCAGACTACCAACTGCTCCATTAGGAGTAGAGATTAGTGATTTGTTATGAAGGGATATCTTATTTTAATATGAAAGATTATCAAGAAAAAATTTATGTCTATCTTTAAGGAAGGTGATCTCACATATATGGTGCAATTTCTGAATTCTTAATTACTTATTATTTACATGATTTAATTGAATCGGCACCTACCAAAGGAAGAACGAAACAAGATCTCCCCTTAATGGGATTTGGTTTTTTAATGGGAGGGAGAAAAAACCAGTGGGAGGGGTGGTGGGAGGTGGGACAAAGTAAAACCAGACGAAAATAAACCGTACATGCTACCAACAGCTCCATTAAGAGTAGAGATTAGTGATTTTTTATGAGGAGATATCTTATTTTATTATGAAAGATTATCAAGAAAATTTTTATGTCTGTCTTTTAGGAAGGTGATCTCACATATATGGTGCAATTTCTGAATTCTTAATTACTTATTATTTACATGATTGAATTGAATCGGCACCTACCAAAAGAAGAACGAAACAAGATCTCCCCTTAATGGGATTTGGTTTTTTAATGGGAGGAAGAAAAACTAGTGGGAGGGGGTGGTGGGAGGTGGGACGAAATAAAACCGGACAAAAACAAACCGTACCAGACTACCAACTGCTACATTAAGAATAGAGATTAGTGATTTGTTATGAAGGGATATCTTATTTTATTATGAAAGATTATTAGAAAAAATTTATTTCTGTCTTTTAGGAAGGTGATCTCACATATATGGTGCAATTTCTGATTCTTAATTACTTATTATTTACATGATTGAATTGAATCGACACCTATCAAAGGAAGAACAAAACAAGATCTCCCCTTAGTGGGATTTGGTTTTTTAATGGGAGGAAGAAAAAACCAGTGGGAGGGGGTAGTGGGAGGTGGGACGAAGTAAAACCGGACGAAAATAAACTGTATCAGACTATCAACTGCTTTATTAGGAGTAGAGATTAGTGATTTGTTATGAAGGGATATCTTATTTTATTATGAAAGATTATCAAGAAAAATTTTATGTTTGTGTTTTAGAAAGGTGATCTCACATATATGGTGCAATTTTTGAATTCTTAATTACTTATCATTTACATGGTTGAATTGGATCGGCACCTACCAAAGAAAGAACGAAACAAGATCTCCCCTTAATGAGATTTGGTTTTTTAATGGGAGGGAGAAAAACCATAGGGAGAGGGTGGTGAGAGGTGGGACGAAGTAAAACTGGACGAAAATAAACCGTACCACGCTACCAACTGCTCCATTATTAGTAGAGATTACTGATTTGTTATGAGGGAATATCTTATTTTATTATGGAAGATTATCAAGAAAATTTTTATGTCTGTCTTTTAGAAAGGTGATCTCACACATATGGTGCAATTTCCAAAGTCTTAATTACTTATTATTTACATGATTGAATTGAATCGGCACCTACCAAAGGGAGAACAAAACAAGATCTCCCCTTAATGGGATTTAGTTTTTTAATGGGAGGGAGAAAAACTAGTGGGAGGGGGTGGTGGAAGGTGGGACGAAGTAAAACCGGACGAAAATAAACCATACCAAGCTAACAACTGCTTCATTAGAAATAGAGATTATATGGGAAAAAATCATGCGCTAATTTACAGAAAGTAAATCAGTATCTATATCTATATCTATATGGATAACATAATGTGCATGAATTATTACCCCTCGCCATATTTTGTTGGAGGGATTCATCGTCCGAAATCAATAAAGAAAAATATCTGCCTCATCCCAAGAGAAAAATACAAGGCAATCTAGATAAGCATCCGATCCAGCACGGAGCAGTCTTCACTGTACTTGGCACGCACCTGGCGCCGTGATTCGCCGGGCGATCAAAGAAAGGACGGCGAAAAGGGGAGGCAGGCGGGCGCGGCTACAAGCAGCCGGCGCACGCGACCACAAGGGGGAAGGGGGGATGCACAGCACGCACGTTCTCCTTCAGTTTTCTTTCTTCTACCCCTCGGGGAGGCTCAGTTGGTTGGTGAAGCAGGCCAAGACGTTTCGATCTTTTTTACCCGAAAAGATACACATTTTGATTTGACGCTGACCCAACCAACCGCCCCGTGGTATCAGTCCTGAGTCGTGAGCCCACGCGTCCCCACCAGGCCACCACACCAACCCCGATACACAGCTCAGGTCCTCAACACAAACCAACCAATCGCCACCTATATATCCCCTTCCGCCCTCCCCTTCCACCCTCAGCTTCCCCCATCGAAGCTTACTCGACTACCTACCTACCAGTTTTAGTTTCTCGTTTATTTACCTTTAGTTACCCGGCGCCATCGGCATCGACAGATTTCCAAGCCAAGAAACGGACCAACAGCTAGCTAATCGGCGCCGTTACTGGTCATGGCCGCCGCGAGTTTCATCAAGGCGCCCGCCGGGCAGAATCCCAGGCTCGCAATCCACGCTCCGGGGAGGGGCGCCCGCGTGGTCAGGTGCTCGCTTGGCGCGGCCGTCGGCGGCCGGACCGAGTGGCTCAGCAACTGTGCCGTCCTCTCCAGCAAGGTTGCCGCGCTCGGCCCCCACTCCGTCAACGGCCACGCCGCGCCGGCGCCGGCCCCCAACGGGTCGGTGCTTGACTTGATCCCTGTGAGCGGTGTTAACGGCGTTGCCAAGAACCTGCCGGCGCCGCTGCGGATCGCCGACCTGTCCCCGGCGCCGATGCACGGCTCGGAGCTGCGCGTGGCGTACCAGGGCGTGCCCGGCGCGTACAGCGAGAAGGCGGCCGGCAAGGCCTACCCGGGCTGCGACGCCATCCCCTGCGACCAGTTCGAGGTGGCGTTCCAGGCCGTGGAGCTGTGGATCGCGGACCGGGCCGTGCTCCCCGTGGAGAACTCGCTCGGCGGCAGCATCCACCGCAACTACGACCTGCTGCTCCGCCACCGGCTCCACATCGTGGGCGAGGTGCAGCTCCCCGTGCACCACTGCCTCCTCGCTCTCCCGGGCGTTCGCAAGGAGAACATCACCCGCGTGATCAGCCACCCGCAGGCGCTGGCGCAGTGCGAGCACACCATCACCCGCATGGGCCTCAACGTCGTCCGCGAGGCCTTCGACGACACCGCCGGCGCCGCCGAGTACGTGGCCAACAACGGCCTCCGCGACACGGCCGCCATCGCGTCGTCCCGCGCCGCCGAGCTGTACGGCATGGAGATCCTCGCCGACGGCATCCAGGACGACTGCGGCAACGTGACCCGGTTCGTGATGCTGGCCAGGGAGCCCATCGTGCCGCGCACGGACCGGCCGTTCAAGACCAGCATCGTGTTCGCGCACGACAAGGAGGGCACCTCCGTGCTCTTCAAGGTGCTCTCCGCCTTCGCCTTCCGCGACATCACGCTGACCAAGATCGAGAGCCGGCCGCACCGCCACCGCCCCATCCGCCTGGTGGACGACGCCAACCGCGGCACGGCGAAGCATTTCGAGTACATGTTCTACGTCGACTTCCAGGCGTCCCTGGCGGAGCCGCGGGCGCAGAACGCGCTGGCCGAGGTCCAGGAGTTCACGTCGTTCCTGCGGGTGCTCGGGAGCTACCCGATGGACATGACCCCGATGACCGCCGGCTCCTCCTCCACCGTCACATCGTCCGACTCGTAGCTCCCTAGAGGTATCGAGGAGCAGTAGGGGAGTCGGTTAATTTGTGGTCATGTCGTCGGCCCGCTCCTCCCTCGTTGGCAGCTGGGGTAATTAGTTTTGTTCCTCATGTTTCTTGTCATAATACATGTAAAATCGTGCCATTTGAGCCAGTTAAGTTAATACGCAGTGGAATATACCCTGTGAGATACAATATGAACTCATGTCGTTGCCCGTGTCGTGCCGAAGCAACTTGTCGGGCTCAAACGGAAGTTGCAAGGAATTTGTGGCTACGTTGACGTGCTGTGATGAAACTAAGCGGGTAGGTGGCGGGGGCACGTTCGTCCTTGCTCTTGGGCTTGCCTTTCATTGTAGCCTTTTGTTCTGGTAGTTTGTTGCACGTCCCCGTGGCGTGCCTCGTCTCCAACGCACACGCACGCACGCACGAACGTTTCTTGGGAATGGAATGGTCAGGGAAACAACCTGGGAGTGAACGGGTAGATGCGGTCAGGGCCTGGTGGGTTGCTTTTCAAACAAAGGTGGATGAACGACTCCGGGGAATAACATAGTACTACGTGGTACTACTCACAAAGTCATTTACCCACGTGTTTGTGGTGACCCAAACGAACTAATCACTCTTTTGATGTACTTATAAAAACGAAAGGATCACTGGTTAATTAACCGGCTGGACCCCAAGGACAGGGACGCGCCATCTGCACCACGCCCGCGCAGCCCAACAACAACGGCAGCCACAATCGTGGACCATGTCGCCACACAGCAAACGCCAAACGGCCACCATATCGAAACTACGACAAATTTCAGGGCGGAATTTAAAAGATGCACATTTCTGGCCAGAATTTAAAAAAAATATAAGAGCGTTTGGACCACTAAAATAATTGTCTAAACGCTCTTATACAGTATTGTATTTCTTAACAGAGGAAATATATATATGTATGTTATATACTCCCTCCGTTTCTAAATATTTATTTTTTAAAGATTTTAAATAAACTACCACATACGAATGTATATAGATTCACTTATTTTGCTCTGTATGTAGTTACTTGTTGAGATCTTTAGAAAAAGAAATATAAAGGAACGGAGGGAGTATAATACACTAAATATAACATGGGCATAACGAATGTTTCAGCCGATAAGGCCACAAGCAACTCGAGTAGCCACCACGTGGACCTGCTTCGAGGGGACTAGCAACTCACCACGCATGTAACTCCCTCCAGTCATTTTACTTCGCATATAAGTTTTGTTCAAAGTCAAATTTCATAAAGTTTGACCATATTTATTATATCAAGAGTATGTCGAGGAGGGGTCGGGGTTAATGAGAAATTTAATTATTTTTTCAAAACTTAAAATCTCTCAGTTCAGCACAACAGAAAATAAATCTAAGCAGGAACAAAAACTATTGAATCTCACAAAAAACTACTGAAGAATATCACACCATAAGGTAAACTTTTTTAATAAAAGAGATGATAATCCTATGGGTAGAGTAGCACAAAACTTTGAGAATAATAACGGTGACAAGGAATGAAAACAAAATAGTCAGCATATATGATATTGCACACACAACACAAAATAAACATACAGAGTAACAGGCTAAGTTGGATAACTAAGTAGCTCTAGATGAGCAGATGAATATACAGACAAACAACCTTGACAACAAAGAACACACGTATGCCACATAACATGGTCATAGACCAGATAAATTTGCTCCAAGGATAATGAGGCGAAATTAAACTGAAGAACAACACGGCAAACACTACTTCGTTGAGAAAGAATTGCACAAGATGAATGCGAACAGAGAAGTAACCAATGGTGCTTGATGGCGACAGATGATTTGGTAGTAGTTCACTCTTCTGCAAAAGAATTACGTCTAGTTGGAGGGACTTGTGAATGAACACAAGAGCTAACCTCTCACCGCCCTATTCTCCTCAATGCAAAGTTGATCAAACTTCAGTTAATTTTACTCGTGGTAGATTCTTCTTGGCGATCTCCAAACCATCAACAGACTTGCTTCACCAACCACAATGACTCTTGGTTGCTGAAGACTTTGACTCGATGATGACAATTACTCTTCGCTACGCGAGTAGATGCCTAACCGTCTAGAGAGTTGCAGCTATCAAGAGTAATATGTATAAGAATTCTCAACTCAGATCTACTATGATGCTCAACCACTCTCTAAGTGTCGGTTCTTGGTTTTCTCTCGGTGGATTTAACTCAAATCTCTCACAGAGGGTGCTCAATCAATTTTCTCAAAATCTCAAGTGGACCAACCAACGAACAACATTGGTGTGGGGTGACAATTTATAGCCATGGCAATCCCAAAGGGGAAATGACCAATAAGGACACGCGGTTCAGCCAATGGCCAACCGACACATTTTCATCGATCGGATTTCAAACACACCCGGTAACTTTACTCGAGGAACAAGTAAAGCTGACTCCTCTGCTGAAGCATTTCTCTCGCGGCTCAGAAGAACATCGTTTCTAGCTGGCGAGTAAATGTTTTGAAGCAAGATATCTCAACTCTTATAGGATAGGTTACAGTTAAGCATCACAACAGACAAAAGTCTCGAAATACTTATACCCCTCATAATAGTACGGTAGTCATATGACTCAAGGAAGAAAATGAAATGACGAAACAAATGCTACGTCTTCACTTTGTCTTCATTCTTCTCTACTGCACTCATTTCTTCTCAAACACCTTACGTACCAATTGCTTGATGTCAACAATCTTTTTAGGGGCCATCTCTGACATGCAATCTTCTCGATATTGAACTCCTCAAAATCTATTAATCTTCTCTTCTTCGCGGAAGAATTTTTCTGAAGTTTATAGCAATCTTCTCGACACTCCATGGACTATTTCTCTCTCTGTGTGCACTAGCAAACACCCTCATTATTTCTGACAACAATCTCCAAAACACAAGGGGAAAGAATTGCACCAACAACCCCCCCTTTTGGGTGATTGTTGACAAAACAGATAATCATCTATGAGTAGATAAGTTTTTAACCAGTAACATGCAGAAAGTAAAAACAATCAATAATCTCAAAGATAAAATACCCCCCGGCCTAAATGTATGCAGCCTTTGAAAGATTTGTTGTGCGATAACCTGCATATATTAGAATAAAACCTCAGAGAAATATTTCATATCTTCGAGAATAATGGATTTCATTGAGAGAGAAATATCAAGTAAGAATATTTCAATGCATCCATAGTGTACTTTGATAATAATGTTTCCAACAAAAGAATTTTTTTGAGAGGTAGTGTGACAGGAATTCAAAACAGTTATATCACAGAGATTCATACAAGCTCCAGAGTGATCTCTGATACAAATTTCACCTGCAGAAATAGATGTATTAACGTTACAACCTCAGAGTATCATGACACATACTTAAGAGTTTTACAACATGATAAAAATTCATATACAAAACCGTTTGTAAACTCGTAGAAGAACCAAATAGAAAATACCCAACCCTGGCAAATGTTCCCACATCTAACTCTCTCGATATCATCTCCCACTTTTTGTCAACAAGTAGCAAAGAGAACGAGAAGAAACATGAGGATAAACTACACGCCCGAAGAAGATGAAGAACTGGAGCTGCTTGACGAAGAAGATCCAACCTTCCCAGATGAAGTAGCTCGCGGAGATTAATCGACAGCACCAGCTACTCCTCCACCTCGATCTTTGGGAGCGGTGTGAGTAGATGGACCTATAGGTTGATCTTCGGCGGCATTTTCTTCACCTTTCTTGAACTCAAGAGAATTCACCTCAGAATCAACATCAAGAATGTCATCTGGCTCAACAAAGATTAAATCTGTCGATGTAGACCTGGAAGAACTGGGGTGTCCCTGCGCTTGCGAGTCAAAAGCATCGATGTAGTCATACTTCTTGTGAATGCCTTTAGCTTTGAGTGGATCCTTGGTATACCATTTCCGAAGAAGTGGCCATGAGCGGTGCTTCTCTTCCTTCATTACCAGCATTGCCTAGCCAGCAGTCTATGTGACATGATTTAATTCAGCCGCAAGATATTCTTTCTCCTTATGGTTCAGCCTGACATGCTTGTCGAGAATTTGTTGAGTGTGAAGACAAATCTCATATAGTGAGGGATTTTCTTCTCAGGGTATCTCAATCGTTGTCTTCTTAATATTCTTGGATTCTAGAGCTATATTCTTCTCAGGCTCAACAACCGATTTCCCTCATTGTCCTTGATAACTCGAAGAGTATGGCAGATAGGTGGTATGAAAGGTTTCCGAGCACAATGACCGAAATACCTCTTGTCTTGTGCCATGTCAATAAGAATTTGAATCATGGGTGCATATATGTTAGGGCACCTAGGATATTCCGCCATAGTGACAAGATTGCGAAGAAATAAATCTTCGATGTCAATTGTTTCTCTGAGGGAATATCATACTGTGTGTTCCTGAGCACACATTCATTCGTTGGCGGCCTCTGAATAGGCACGAGAGCATTGCATATGATCTAGAAGAGAGTCTGATTTTCGAAATTAAAATCCTTCAGATCCTGGTTAGTTGAGACAGCATCTCCAACTTTCGGATCCATCAGAAGATGGAGTTGCGCATTTCACACATCCCAGAAGTGCATTTTGTTCTCTCTTTCTTCATCAATTTCAAAGTGGGAAAAATTCAGCCTCTCCAGCATCCCATCAGCAGTACATGTGATCTTTTCATGCTCAGACATCCACTTAAACATCCATGTCTTGGTGTCCATCCTGTCTCCTGAAACATACAATGTTGCATACAACTAGAAAATTAAATCTCGGTTCCAACCATGATTGAACCTCAGAAACCTTTTCAGATGAGTTCATCAAACTGGTTGAGGACATTGCTGAAGCAAGGTAAATCTTACATTGAAGCAATATCCAGATATACTTATGTTCAAAGATGCGATTCTTGAAACATAAGATCCGAGAATAATAAGTAGCTTGCTTAGTGGTCCAGAAACAAGGGGATAGAGACGTTTTACTCTTAGTGTACATGCTCTTTCCTAAGAAGGCAAGCATGGAGCAGTGAATATTTTGGTTGAAGGCTGGACCATTTGGACCCATTCCATCAGGAAAAGCAAGAATGGCCTCTCTTGGCTTTGGATGACGTACATCCTCATCCAAGTAGCCAGCAGCTCTTGTGTCATTTGGTGCAGCCTGTTTTCATCAATCGTAGGCAGAATTGGCACAAATGATGATTGTTTTTCTCCTTGCGAGTTTGCTTGGAGGAGCTAGAAGGCACACCCCGGGGTCAGTGGGGGGACGACGGTCATAAGGTTTATGGTGAAGGTTAACATCGAGGTTCGTCGTCGACAGGTGGTGGACGTGGTTATGCTTGGCAAAGCGATGGCACAGCTGACAAACCTTTTTACGGTCCCCCGGGTGGCTTTGTTGAGGGGGTATCAGGCCCTAACCACCGACAACATGGTGGCTACCGTGGTCATCGTGGTCGAGGTGGCCGAGGTGGCCGGTACCGGCAACATCATCCTCCTTCGCCTATCGTTGTTGAGCAGACGAACTCCGCGGAGGCGGCCAATCCTGGTCAGATGCTGGAACTATCACATCACGCTATGGAGGTGGTCACAGAGCTGGCAACGGATATTGCCACAGCGTCGGGGTCGGTTGAGAATGCAGACAAGGCAAATTCTGATAAAGCGTCCAAGTGGGCACGCAAGAAGGAGAAGATGCTATGCTATCGTTGTGGTGAGAAGGGCCGCTTTATTGCGGAATGCGTGACTGAGCTTTGTGATACCTGCAGCAAGCCGGCACATGATACGGGGGAGTGTCCGATTTTTGCGTGATCGGATGCCCACTATTACTATATATGGTGTATATTGTGCTGAGCTGATGTTCTTTGAGTCCCCTAGTGCGCGAGAGATCCCAGAGGAGACCCCGAGCATGACTACTGGAATTGTGAAAATTACCAAATGTGATGTCTCTGAGTCTCAGATTGTGCAAAGGCCTATGGAGTTAGTTCCAGGTGACTACCAGTGGGAGCTTGTCAGTCTTGAGGGCAACATGTATAAGGTTGACTTCCCTTCTGTTCAGGATTTGCAGAGACTTTTGAGTTTTGGGTTGTGCCGAGTGCCTGGCATAGAGTGTATTCTGGAGTTCCACGAGTGGAAGAAGGTTGAGCCAAAGGGCAAGCCTCTTACTCGGGTGTGGTTACGTTTTTCTAGGGCTCCCTCGAAGCCGATGCAGGATGCTAAGGTCGCTGCTAGCCTGGGCATTTTGGTAGGGAAGACTGAGCAAGTGGATATGGCCTTTACCCGAGCTCACGAGGTGGCTCGTCTGTTGGTGAGTGTTCGAGATATTGAGTTTGTGCCTGATGTGGTTACGTGGACATATCAGGGCGAAATGTTCCCACTTGAGGTTGAGTTTGAGGATACCGAGCTTTTCGCTGACGCCATCAATGGAACTGATACAGACATGCACGAGGGAGATGATAGTTCTGTGGCCAAGGAGGCGCCCGGGGCTGATGTTGGACGTGAGATGTCCAACGGTTCGGGGCCCGTCGCTCAGCCAACCGGGGACGGGACAGCACCTTCCCCTTTAGTGCCGATGAACACGTTGAGATTTGGGTCGTTTGAGCCAGCTTCTGCCCCTCCCAGACTTTGGAGTGACCGGGTGGAGGCCGATGATGTGCTGGAGCATACGCTCCCTCCGCTGGTTTCTGACGCTGCTGAGGGTCCGATGCTCGAGGAAACGGAGGTGGCTTTCTCTCTGGTGGCCTCGGCCGATGGAGGGGGGAGGAGTCTGGGCAGGTGGCCCCTCCTTCTCCTACTCTGACCGTGGCCTCTCCGACGGCGGTGGTTGAGCCTTGGGGAGGGGGCTATGGGCAGGTGGCCGCGGCTCCCTCCTCTCCTTCGGTGGCCTTTGTGGCCGCGCAGCCCGTGGCTCCTGTGATGCCTCCCAGCCAGAGGGTCGGGACGGGCAGGGAGTTCGGGCAGGAGGCCCACATACTCCTCTCCCCCGGCGCGCCTGAGCCCCAGGGCGTTGGTTCCAGGCGGACATCGGCGGGGCACACGGGCAAGGCAGGAGGCCTTTTGTCTGTGGGCCCTCTCGGGAGGAGGTGATCACGTTTGGAGGGATTTCAGATCCAGTATCTGAGGGGCGGCAGATGAGTTGCCGGTTCCAGGATCTTCCGGAGGTTCACGACATGTAGCACAGGTGCGCCATGCGGGCGGCCAAGCTTCGTGACATTGAGGTCACCACTGGTATGTCGGTTAACACCGCTAATTCAATTTTGCATTTTTCAGATAATGAGATTATTAATAATGAAAATCAATTAGGTGTTTCACTAGGTAGTAATGATAGTGAAATCTTTAATTCTGTAAATGATTTACTGGATCTAGAAGCGGAACGTGCTTTAGAAATGATTCAAAACTTAGCAGCGCTAAAACCCATGAATGACTCCGATATTGATGCACTGGGAGTTAGGGTACAGGATAACTTCTGTGTGGACCTTGCGCCATCCTCTCCTGAGTCAGAGGAAGAGGATGAAACTATAGAGGGTGAAGTAGCTAGATCCATGGAGCCCGGTTGTGAGGACCGGGTGGAGGATCAAAACAAAACTAAACGCAAGTGGAAGCGGAAAATTTACCCGGCATCGGCGGTGCGCAGGAGTGCTAGGATCCGTACCTCTAAAAAATTCATGATGAAATATGAGAGGAATCTTTTGGAATAGCAGAGGTCTGAAAGACTTGGCTAAATGAAGGTTTCTTGCAGATGCGTCCATCGAGCATAGATTGGATTTTATTGCTCCCTTAGAAACTGGTAGAGATAATTTTGCGCCCCAGTTTCTCAATACTTTATCGGGAGGTGTCGATTTTGATTGGCACTGCCTGCCTCTGATACGTCTCCAACATATCTATAATTTTTGATTGCTCCATGCTATATTATCTACTGTTTTGGACATTATTGGGCTTTATTATCCACTTCTATAGTATTTTTGGGACTAACCTATTAACCGGAGGCCCAGCCCAGAATTGTTGTTTTTTGCCTGTTTTAGGGTTTCGAATAAAAGGAATATCAAACGGAGTCCAAACGGAATGAAACCTTCGGGAACGTGAATTTTAGGAAGATTATGATCCGGGAGACTTGGATCCTACGTCAAGAAAAGAAACAGGAGGCCATGAGGTAGGGGGGCGCGCCTACCCCCCTCCCCCAGGCGCGCCATCCACCCTCGTGAGCCCCCTGTTGCTCCACCGACGTACTCCTTCCTCCTATATATACCTACGTACCCCCAAACGATCAGATACGGAGCTAAAACCCTAATTCCACCGCCGTAACTTCCTGTATCCACGAGATCCCATCTTGGGGCCTGTTCCGGAGCTCCGCCGGAGGGGGCATCGATCACGGAGGGCTTCTACATCAACACCATAGCCTCTCCGATGAAGTGCGAGCAGTTTACCTCAGACCTACGGGTCCATAGTTATTAGCTAGATGGCTTCTTCTCTCTTTTTGGATCTCAATACAATGTTCTCCCCCTCTCTTGTGGATAACTATTCGATGTAATCTTCTTTTTGCGTGTGTTTGTTGAGACCGATGAATTGTGGGTTTATGGTCAAGTCTATCTATGAATAATATTTGAATCTTCTCTGAATTCTTTTATGTATGATTGGTTATCTTTGCAAGTCTCTTCGAATTATCAGTTTGGTTTGGCCTACTAGATTGATCTTTCTTGCAATGGAAGAAGTGCTTAGCTTTGGGTTCAATCTTGCGGTGTCCTTTCCCAGTGACAGTAGGGGCAGCAAGGCACGTATTGTATTGTTGCCATTGAGGATAACAAGATGGGGTTTTCTTCATACTGCATGAGTCTATCCCTCTACATCATGTCATCTTGCTTAAGGCGTTACTCTGTTTTTAACTTAATATTCTAGATGCATGCTGGATAGCGGTCGATGAGTGGAGTAATAGTAGTAGACGCAGGCAGGAGTCGGTCTACTTGTCTCGGACGTGATGCCTATATACATGATCATACCTAGATGTTCTCATAACTATGCTCAATTCTGTCAATTGCTCAACAGTAATTTGTTCACCCACCGTAGAATACTTATGCTCTCGAGAGAAGCCACTAGTGAAACCTATGGCCCCCGGGTCTATCTTTATCATATTAATCTCCTACTACTTAGTTATTTCTTTTGCTATTTACTTTGCCTTTATTTTACTTTGCATCTTTATCATAAAAATACCAAAAATATTATCTTTATCATGTCTATCAGATCTCACTCTCGTAAGTGGCCTTATAGGGATTGACAACCCCTATTTGCGTTGGTTGCGAGGATTTATTTGTTTTGTGCAGGTACGAGGGACTCACGCGTAGCCTCCTACTGGATTGATACCTTGGTTCTCAAAAACTGAGGGAAATACTTACGCTACTTTGCTGCATCATCCCTTCCTTTTCGGGGAAAACCAACGCAGTGCTCAAGAGGTAGCAAGAAGGATTTCTGGCGCCGTTGCCAGGGAGGTCTTCGCAAAAGTCAACATACCAAGTACCCATCACATACCCTTATCTCCCGCATTACATTATTTGCCATTTGCCTCTCGTTTTCCTCTCCCCCACTTCACCCTTGCTGTTTTATTCGCCCTCTCGCTCTATCCTCCCTCTCTATTTGCCTCTTTTTGCCCACTTGCTTTTTATTTGCTTGTGTGTTAGTTTGTTTGCTTGTCGTTATGGCTAGTCCTTTACCTTCTGCCTCTATGTCTTAAATTGGGGAAACTATTATCGATAATAATTTGGATGCTCCTACTGAAGAACCCACTACCTCACATACAAAAATATTCCGTGTTGGTAGTGGTAATATTATTGGAAAAGGAGTTATTCAAGATTTCTTTACTTGCGCCAGTGCTTTACCTTCTATGGGTAGTTCTATCCTTCATAGAACTAGTAGTCTTGCGGACGCTATTGCCATGCTTGTAGTTTAACTTGAAAGACAATTCATGCACATGCATCCTTCCATACAAAGGATTTTTCTGAAATTTTCTAATATTGAGCATTCTTCTGTTAAGCGTGCCGCTACTATCTATTTAGCTCATGAGTTTAGATTCATAATAAAAGAGGCCAAAGAAATCTTTGCGCATTATAGGGTGGACGCTTGCCGTCCTCCCATAGAGGCTATCCTCTTTGATCAAGAAGAAATAATGCGTTTTCAATCTCTAGACTATGTTGCTTTCAATGAAAATCTTAGAAAAAGGGTTCCTACCAATGTTTTAGTTGACAGAATCTCTGAACTTAATGATGATTTGGCTATTCGAAATAATTAACTAGGATATTCTCTTGAATATAGGCTCACAAAGTTCTGTCAAAAGAATGCTTATAATGATGAATTGGTTGTGCAATATGAAGGACCAAAGGAGGAACCTATACCTCCCAAGGTTGATCTTGGGGACTTTTGTCCCATTAAATTTAGCCCTTTTGATTACTTTTGCTTGCCTCAAAGAAAGCTTGCCGCCGAACGTAGAGAATATGAGATGAGTTTTAATAATCTATCTTACTATTATGGCAATACCTAGATCTATCCTTACTTGTTATGCCTAGCTAGGGGCGTTAAACGATAGCGCTTGTTGGGAGGCAACCCAATTTTATTTTTATTCCTTGATTTTTGCTCCTGTTTAGTAATAAATAATTTATCTAGCCTCTGTTTTGGTTGTGTTTTTTGTGTTTAATTAGTGTTTGTGCCAAGTAGAACCGTTGGGAAGACTTGGGGAAAGTCTTGTTGAACTTGCTGTAAAAATCAGAAACTTTAGCGCTCACGAGAACTGCTGTCATTTTTATTTAGAAAATGCTATTTAGTTAATTATTTTTCAAATGATTAATAGATAAATTCCTCACGTCCAACAATTTATTTTAGAATTTTTGGGGTTCCAGATCTTGCGCTAGCTACAGATTACTACAGATTGTTCTGTTTTTGACAGATTCTGTTTTTCGTGTGTTTGTTTTCTTATTTTGATGAATCTATGGCTAGTAAAATAGTTTATAAACCATAGAGAAGTTGGAATACAGTAGGTATAACACCAATATAAATAAAGAATGAGTTCATTACAGTACCTTAAAGTGGTCTTTTATTTTCTTTCGCTAACGGAGCTCACGAGATTTTCTACTTTAAGTTTTGTGTTGTGAAGTTTTCAAGTTTTGGGTAAAGATTTAATGGATTATGGAACAAGGAGTGGCAAGAGCCTAAGCTTGGGGATGCCCATGGAACCCCCAAGATAATCTAAGGACACCTAAAAGCCAAAGCTTGGGGATGCCCCGGAAGGCATCCCCTCTTTCGTCTACTTCTATCGATAATTTTACTTGGAGCTATATTTTTATTCGCCACATGATATGTGTTTTGCTTGGAGCATCTTGTATTATTTGAGTCTTTGCTAGTTAGTTTACCACAATCATCCTTGCTGTACACACCTTTTGGGAGAGCCATACATGATTTGGAATTTGTTAGAATACTCTATGTGCTTCGCTTATATCTTTTGAGTTATATAATTTTGCTCTAGTGCTTCACTTATATCTTTTAGAGCACGGTGGTGGATTTGTTTTATAGAAATTATTGATCTCTCATGCTTCACTTAGATTATTTTGAGAGTCTTAATAGCATGGTAATTTGCTTAAAATCCTAATATGCTTGGTAATAAGATTAATAATAAAACTTTCTTATGAGTGCATTGAATACTATGAGAAGTTCGATGCGTGATAATTGTTTTGAGATATGGAGATGGTAATATTAAAGTTGTGCTAGTTGAGTAGTTGTGAATTTGAGAAATACTTGTGTTAAATTTTGTGGTTCCCGTAGCATGCACGTATGGTGAACTGTTATGTGATGAAGTCGGAGCATGATTTATTTATTGATTGTCTTCCTTATGAGTGGCGGTCGGGGACGAGCGATGGTCTTTTCCTACCAATCTATCCCTCTAGGAGCATGCGTGTAATACTTTGCTTTGATAACTTGTAGATTTTTGCAATAAGTATATGAGTTCTTTATGACTAATGTTGAGTCCATGGATTATACACACTCTCACCCTTCCACCTTTGCTAGCCTCTCCAATACCGCGCACCTTTCGCCGGTATCATACACCCACCATATACCTTTCTCAAAACAGCCACCATACCTACCTATTATGGCATTTCCATAGCCATTCCGAGATATATTTCCATGCAACTTTCCACCGCTTCGTTTATTATGACACACTCCATCATTGTCATATTGCTTAGCATGATCATGTAGTTGACATCGTATTTGTGGCAAAGCCACCGTTCATAATTCTTTCATACATGTCACTCATGAGCCATTGCATATCCCGGTACACTGCCGGAGGCATTCATATAGAGTCGTATTTTGTTCTAAGTATCGAGTTGTAAGAAAAATAAAAGTGTGATGATCATCATTATTAGAGCATTGTCCCAGTGAGGAAAGGACTATGGAGACTATGATTCCCCACAAGTCGGGATGAGACTCCGGACGAAAAAAAGAGAGAAAGAAAAGAGGCCATAGAAAAGAGAAAAGGCCCAAAATAAAAAAAATGAGAGAAAAAGAGAGAAGGGACAATGCTACTATCTTTTTACCACACTTGTGCTTCAAAGTAGCACCATGATCTTCATAGTAGAGAGTCTCTCATGTTATCACTTTCATATACTAGTGGGGATTCTTCATTATAGAACTTGTCTTGTATATTCCAATGATGGGCTTCCTCAAAATGCCCTAGGTCTTCATGAGCAAGCAAATTGGATGCACACCCACTTAGTTTCTTTTTGAGCTTTCATACACTTATAGCTCTAGTGCATCCGTTGCATGGCAATCCCTACTCACTCACATTGATATCTATTGATGGGCATCTCCATAGCCCGTTGATACGCCTAGTTGATGTGATACTATCTTCTCCCTTTTTGTCTTCTCCATAACCACCATTCTATTCCACCTATAGTGCTATGTCCATGGCTAACGCTCATGTAATGCGTGAAAATTGAAAAAGTTTTGAGAATGTCAAAAGTATGAAACAATTGCTTGGCTTGTCATCGGGGTTGTGCATGATTTAAATATTTTGTGTGGTGAAGATGGAGCATAGCCAGACTATATGATTTTGTAGGGATAACTTTCTTTAGCCATGTTATTTTGAGAAGACATAATTGCTTTGTTAGTATGCTTGAAGTATTATTATTTTTATGTCAATATGAACTTTTGTCTTGAATCTTTCGGATTTGAATATTCATACCACAATTAAGAAGAATTATATTAAAATTATGCCAAGTAGCACTCTGCATCAAAAATTCTGTTTTTTATCATTTACCTACTCGAGGACGAGCAGGAATTAAGCTTGGGGATGCTTGATACGTCTCCAACGTATCTATAATTTTTGATTGCTCCATGCTATATTATCTACTGTTTTGGACATTATTGGGATTTATTATCCACTTTTATAGTATTTTTGGGACTAACCTATTAACCGGAGGCCCAGCCCAGAATTGCTGTTTTTTGCCTGTTTTAGCGTTTCGAAGAAAAGGAATATCAAACGGAGTCCAAACGGAATGAAACCTTCAGGAACGTGATTTTTAGGAAGATTATGATCCGGGAGACTTGGACCCTATGTCAAGAAAAGAAACAGGAGGCCACGAGGTAGGGGACGCGCCTACCCCCCCCCCCCCCGGCGCCCCCCCCACCCTTGTGGGCCCCCTGTTGCTCCACCGACGTACTCCTTCCTCCTATATATACCTACGTACCCCCAAACGATCAGATACGGAGCCAAAACCCTAATTCCACCGCCGTAACTTTCTGTATCCACGAGATCCCATATTGGGGCCTGTTCCGGAGCTTCGCCGGAGGGGGCATCGATCACGGAGGGCTTCTACATCAACACCATAGCCTCTCCAATGAAGTGTGAGTAGTTTACCTCAGACCTACAGGTCCATAGTTATTAGCTAGATGGCTTGTTCTCTCTTTTTGGATCTCAATACAATGTTCTCCCCCTCTCTTGTGGATAACTATTCGATGTAATCTTCTTTTTGCGGTGTGTTTGTTGAGACCGATGAATTGTGGGTTTATGATCAAGTCTATCTATGAATAATATTTGAATCTTCTCTGAATTCTTTTATGTATGATTGGTTATCTTTGCAAGTCTCTTCGAATTATCAGTTTGGTTTGGCCTACTAGATTGATCTTTCTTGCAATGGGAGAAGTGCTTAGCTTTGGGTTCAATCTTGCGGTGTCCTTTCCCAGTGACAGTAGGGGTAGTAAGGCACGTATTGTATTGTTGCCATCGAGGATAACAAGATGGAGTTTTCTTCATATTGCATGAGTCTATCCCTCTACATCATGTCATCTTGCTTAAGGCGCCTAATGCCTTACTCTGTTATTATGAACTTAATACTCTAGATGCATGCTCGATAGCGGTCGATGTGTGGAGTAATAGTAGTAGATGCAGAATCGTTTCAGTCTACTTGTCGCGGACGTGATGCCTATATACATGATCATGCCTAGATATTCTCATAATTATTCGCTTTTCTATCAATTGCTTGGCAGTAATTTGTTCACCAACCGTAGAATTTGCTATCTTGAGAGAAGCCACTAGTGAAACCTATGCCCTTCGGGTCTATCTTCCATCATATTATTTTCCTATCAACTTGCTATTTCTATCGTTGTTTATTTTGCAATCTTTATTTTCCAATCTATATCATAAAAATACAAAAAATATTTATCTTATTATCTCTATCAGATCTCACTTTCGTAAGTGACCGTGAAGGGATTGACAACCCCTTTATCGCGTTGGTTGCGAGGTTCTTGTTTGACTGTGCGAGTACTAGGTGACTTGCGCGTTACCTCCTACTGGATTGATACCTTGGTTCTCAAAAACTGAGGGAAATATTACGCTACTATGTTGCATCACCCTTTTCTGTAAGTGCATCTAGTGCCACCCCTAGTTGGTTTTGGAGTATTGACGACAAACCTAGTTGAGGGACTAATGTGTTTGTGAGAATTGCAGGATAACACAGGTAGAAGTCCCTCATTGATTCGGTTTTCCTACCAGAGATGACCAGTAAAAATGTAAGAAGACATTGAAGACAAAGGTGGTATGTGAAGACATTCACATTGAAGACTATGACAAGAGAAGACATCGCATGAAGACTATGGAGCGCGAAGACTTAGTTCTTTCGTCGTTCTTTTTATTCTTTGTTGAGTCATAGGAACCACCGTACTGTTAAGTGGGGTCCAAGAGAACCAGTCAGAATGACTGAAGTGATGCTTAACCAAAATCCTATGTCTTCGAGTGAAGACTATGAGAGAAAATCTTGTCCAGAGTTGGATAAGTCAGCTTTGCTTGTAGCCCAAGTAAAGTTGCCGTGTGTGTTTGAAATCTGACCGTTGGAACACGTGTCAGTTCCTTAGTGACCCAGGGTCATTTCAGACAAATCAGGTCGAGTTGCCTAGTGGCTATAAATAGCCCACCCCCTACAACCATAAACGGTTGGCTGCTCAGAGTTAGAGTACGGCTTTTGTTGTTTGAGAGCAACCCACCTCGAAGCCTTTGAGAGAGAATTCCTTGCGAGGATAAAGCCCTAACCACCCAGAGCCAAAGAGTGTTAGGCATCACTTAAGTCTTCCTGTCTGTATGATCTGAAGACTTATTACACTTGAGGACTGTGAATCCTCCAGCCGGTTAGGCGTCGCGTTCTGAGCATCCAAGAGTCATTGTGGATCGCCGGTGAACGAAGTCTGTGAAGGTTTGGAAGTCTACCTTGAAGACTTACCAGAGTGATTGGGCGAGGACTGGGTGTCCTTAGCTCAAGGGGAATAAGGTGAAGACGAGGTCTTCTGAGTTGAATCTCAGCCTCCCTAACCAGACGTACAGTTGTCACAGCAACTGAAACTGGTCCAACAAATCATTGTCTTCAACGAGTCACTGGTTTCATCCTTCCCTTCCCTTTACTTACTGTTGGTCCTTGTGAAGTCATTGTATGATTGCATCACCATTTGGCTTCACTGAGTGATTACTTGTTCTGATTGACTTCACGATATCTTCCTACCTGATGCTTACTGCCTAGCTTCTATTAGTCATTGCGCTTTCACTTCATTGAATACTTGACTATGGTTTGCCTAGTGTAGTCAACCTTCCGCTGCATGGTAATAGGTTTATTTCTATCGTTTGTCTTCGAAACTTCCATGTTTTGAAGACTTCCATAAAAATCGCCTATTCACCCCCCTCTAGTCGATCACTAGCACTTTCAATTGGTATCAGAGCAAGGTACTCCCTTGTTCTGTGTGATTCGGTTTAATCAACTGGAGTTTTAGCTATGTCGACTGCAGGAATAATTAAAGTCTCCGCTGCGGGCCCCGTCTTCGATGGAACTGAATATCCCTACTGGAAGAATAAGATGCGCATGCATCTTGAAGCCATTGATGTCGACCTATGGTATGTCGTCAAGAATGGCGTTTCCAAGGCTGGAGACGGTGTCACCACTGTTGATGTCAAGAAGTTCGTTCAACTGGACTCTACTGCCAAGAACATCATCTGTGGTCATTTGACCAAAGGACAGTATGGCCGCGTGAGTGCTTTGGAAACATCTAAGCTAGTCTGGGACTGGCTCTCCAAGGTCAACGAAGGCGTCTCAACCCAAAGAGATCAGAGAATCAGTGTCCTTCGCAACCTCTTCAACCGCTTCAAGAGAAATGACAATGAGAATGTCCAGCTCACGTTTGATCGACTCACTGACATCACAAATGAGCTTCAAGCCCTCGGCGCTACTGAGATCACCAAGCATGAAGTCGTCAAGACACTCCTGAGATCACTTGACAGCTCGTTTGACACCCTAGCCTTGATGATTCAAGAACGTCCTGACTTCAAGACACTCGATCCGTCTGACATACTTGAGAGGCTCAACACACATGAGTTTCAGCTTTCTGAGAAAAGAGACATCTACGGTCCCAACTATGGGCGAACTCGGGCCTTGGAGGCAAAAGCTGTCTCCTCATCTGAAGAAGAATCTGACAGTAGTTCTGATGATCCTGAAGACATTGGAAAGGAGCTTGCTATGCTTGTGAAGAAGTTCCAAAAATTCACCAAGAAGAAAGGCTTCAGAAAGTCTTCACGATCAAGCTCAAGGAATGATGAAGCTTCTGCTCATGACTACAAGAAGAGAACATGCCACAAGTGCAAGAAACTTGGCCACTACATCTCTGAGTGTCCGCAGTGGGACAATGAGAACAACAACAAGAAGAAGAGCAAGGAGTATGACTCTGACGACAAGAAGAAGAAGAAACACTCAAAGTCTTCTTCCAAGTCTTCATCACACAAGAAGAGCTCATCTGGCAAGGCACGTGTGTTTGTTGGCAAGGAAATGGATTCAGAGGAGGAGTCCGCTTCTGAGGAGGCGGAGGTGGAGTCTGAGGAGGAGTCCGATTCTGGCGTTGCGAGTCTGGCTACAGCATACGTTGCCAAGTCCATCTTCAACACTGAAGACAATGACTTCATCACCGACACCGATGCAAATGACAAGGACTACTCTGCTCCTTCCTACTGCTTCATGGCACGCGGTGCCAAGGTAAACACACGCACTACTCACTATCAAACATCTAGTGATGATGACTCTGATTGTGATTCCAAACTCAGCTACAAAACACTTGCTAAAATTGCAACTGAACAACAGAAAGCTATGGAACATATTCATAAAATGTTAGACAAAAGCGATGATCTGTTAGACGCTGAAATGACTCGATCTCAGTCCTTAATTGAAGACATAAAAAATCTTCACGTTAAGTATGAGGAACTCGAAAGTCGTCATGAAACGCTCTCAACAACTCATGAAAAGCTTTCCTATGATTATCTTCAAAGGAAGCAAGATCTTGAGAAATTGAGAGCGGCTCATGAAGATCTTCAAAAGGAAAACGAGTCACTTCGCGCCGAACAGGTCAGTTCAACTGAGGAAGGATTTGAACCACCATGTCTAAAATGCATTGAGCGTGATAACGCTACTTCTGTTGCTGAATGTTCTACTGCTGCTACTATTGCAATATCTTCAACTGTTGATGTGGTAACTAACCCCTCTGCTGAGGATACCACTGCTATTGCTGATGAGAATGCTAGGTTGAAGACACTGCTTGAAACAGGGATGTACAAAAGTCTCAAAGGGCATCAGACACTATGTGATGTCCTCAAAAGGCAGATCCTGAACCGAAACCCTAGGAAAGAGGGTGTTGGGTTCGAAAGGAAAATGAATGCTGATGGCTCTTACTGGAAACCTGAGCAGTACCCCAAAACCACATGGATTGCTGCAAAGGAACCTTCAGTGGATCCATCCACCCTGTCTGGCTTCACTTGTGCATATCCCATTGTTATTGATGAATACTTTGATGCAAACTATAAACTGTTTAAGAATCAGAATGGTGAAGTGTTTGCCAGGTATATTCGTACTAACTACAGGAATGGGCCACCTATGAAGAAGGTCTGGGTGCCGAAAAGGTGTTTGGAGAATCTTCCTGTGAATGTCGTCATGACAACACAAGTGAAGAAGACAAAACCCAGACCACAGGCTTCATACGGCCCAAAGGCTTCATATAGACAGAGGACTCACCTGAGTCGCACTAATGCAAATGTTTTGCAGGGAAGCCATACTCAGGCCTATGAATATGAGCGCGGTTCATCAAACCGCCATGTTCATAAGACCAAGAACTATTCTGCTTATTCTTATGAGTACTATTGTCCACCTGCAAGACTTTTTGCTAGGGCTCCAAAGCCAAAGTTCTCAGATGTTGCACTTAGACTCATTGCTTCGAAGCCACCCTTGAAGATGTGGGTGGCTAAGAAATCTTAACTCTCTTTTTGCAGGGAAAAGTCTCCAGCCGAAAACCAAAATCGTCTGACGCTATTGCTGGGGACCTTAAACATCTTGTAGGGCGCAAGATCAAATGCCCAAATGGTCTTATTATGTACTTTGTTCCTGAGTCGCTTGCTACTTGCCCTATCAGTCCTAATCTCGATCTAAGCTTTCATAATCCACTGGCTCATCAAATGTTTTTGCTTCACAATTCTCTTCGTGAAGCCTATCCCCCTAACTGCACTGTAGGGTACGACACCAGCTGCTTCAGAATGGATTATTGATAGTGGGTGTACCAATCACATGACTGGCAAGCGAAGCCTTCTCATGGACTCAACCTTACGTCCATCTGACAAAAGTCACATCACATTTGCTGACACTGGTAAAAGCATGGTATTGGTTCTAGGTAGAGTTGCAATCTCAAAGGATCAACACATGGATAAAGTCATGCTTGTTGAATCCCTTGGTTTCAACTTAATGTTTGTCTCAATGCTTTGCGATTTAAACATGATTGTGATGTTTGGAAAATATCGTTGCCTTGTTCTAATGGAATCTGACAAGTCTCTAGTGTTTGAAGGGTATTGGAAAGATGATTTGTGCGTGGTAGATTTCTCAGCAGGACCACAACTTGCAGTATGTATTCTAGCAAAAGCTTCTGAATGCTGGCTCTAGCATCGGAGGCTAGGGCATGCTGGCATGAGGAACCTCCACACCCTTGCAAGGAAGAAGCATGTCATAGGCATCGAGGGCGTCAAGTTCAAGAAGGATCACTTGTGCGGTGCCTGTGAAGCAGGAAAGATGACGAGGGCCAAGCATCCCTCGAAGACAATCATGACAACGACTCAACCCTTCGAACTGCTCCACATGGACCTTTTTGGTCCCACTCATTACTCAACTCTTACTACTACTGCTTGTCTCTATGACTTTGTCATTGTTGATGATTATTCAAGATATACTTGGGTGCATATAATCCTCTACAAGACTGAAGTGCAGGATGTCTTCAGACGCTTCGCCAATCGAGCAATGAACAACTATGGCGTCAAGATAAAGCACATCAGAAGTGAAAATGGCACTGAATTCAAGAACACTGGCCTGGATACATATCTTGATACTTTGGGCATCACACATGAATTCTCAGCTCCGTACACGCCACAGCAGAATGGCATCGTCGAACGCAAGAACAGAACACTTATTGAGATGGCTCGGACGATGCTTGATGAATACAAGACTCCAAGAAAATTCTGGCCTGAAGCCATTGATACTGCATGCCATATCATCAACCGTGTTTATCTTCACAAGCTTCTGAACAAGACATCCTATGAGCTCCTCACTGGCAAGAAGCCAAATGTTAGTTACTTCAGAGTATTTGGTGCCAGGTGCTGGATCAAGGATCCACATCACACTTCAAAATTTGCACCAAAAGCACATGAAGGCTTTATGCTTGGATATGGAAAGGATTCACACTCCTACAGAGTCTTCAACCTTTTTCACTATAAAGTGGTTGAAACAGTGGATGTGCGGTTCGATGAGACTAACGACTCACAAAGAGAGCACCTACCAAATGTGCTAGATGAAGTTCCATCCGGTGAATCAATCAAACTTATGGGAACTGGAGAAATCATACCTTCTGAAGCTCAGCCTGAAGAGGAACTTATCATCTCCGCACCTGATCAACCTGAAGACAATGCTCAGCCTGAAGACATTCCTTCTAATGATGACAATGATCAGCAAGAGCAAAATCTTCGTCCTGTACATCCTCGTGTTGCAAATGAAGTACAGATTGAGAGAATAATTGATAGCATCAATGCACCAGGTCCACTAGCTCGTTCAAGGGCAACACAGCTAGTAAATTTCTGTCGGCACTTCGCATTCGTCTCAAAATCTATACCCAAGAAATTTGAAGAAGCCTTCATGGAACCTTAATGGGTTCAAGCTATGCAAGAAGAGCTTCAACAGTTTGAGCTGAATAATATATGGGAACTGGTTAAGCGTCCTAATCCTCGCAAGCACAATATAATAGGCACCAAATGGATATATCGCAACAAGCAAGATGAGCATGGTCATGTTGTCAGAAACAAAGCTCGTCTCGTTGCTCAAGGATACACTCAAGTTGAAGGGATTGACTTCGATGAAACATTTGCTCCTGTGGCTAGACTTGAAGCCATACGCATACTGCTGGCCTATGCAAATCATCATAACATTCTTCTATATCAAATGGATGTGAAGAGCGCTTTTCTCAATAGCAAGATTGAAGAAGAAGTGTATGTTGCACAACCGCCTGGCTTTGAAGATCCAAAACATCTGACATGGTGTACAGGCTCAACAAGGCACTGTATGGCCTCAAACAAGCCCCTCGGGCTTGGTATGACACACTCAAAGACTTCCTGAAGAGCAAAGGCTTCAAACCTGGTTCCCTCGACCCCACTCTCTTCACGAAGACATATGATGGTGAACTGTTTGTGTGCCAAATATATGTGGATGACATTATCTTCGGTTGCACCAATCAGAAATACAGTGAAGAGTTTGAATATATGATGCAAGAGCAATATCAGATGTCCATGATGGGTGAGCTGAAGTTCTTCCTTGGTCTTCAAATACGTCAGCAACACAACGGCATCTTCATATCTCAAGAGAAGTACCTCAAAGATTGCCTGAAGAAATTTGGGATGCAAGATTGCAAAGGCTTCATGACGCCAATGCCAGCCAAACATCATCTGGGTCCCGACGACAATGGTAAAGAGTTCGATCAAAAGGTATACCGCTCCATGATTGGTTCTTTACTTTATCTATGTGCATCTAGGCCAGATATTATGCTTAGCGTTTGCATGTGTGCTCAATTCCAAGCGGCACCAAAGGAATCGCATCACTTAGCTGTGAAGCGAATTCTTCGATATTTGGCTTACACCCCAACACTAGGATTATGGTATCCAAAGGGCTCAGAGTTTGATCTGGTTGGATTCTCGGATGCTGGTTATGCTGGTGAGAAGGTGGATCGCAAGTCTACATCAGGCACATGTCATTTTCTGGGACGATCACTTGTATGTTGGTCTTCAAAGAAGCAGAACCGTGTATCTCTCTCCACTGCTAAATCTGAATACATTGCTGCTGGATCTTGCTGCGCTCAGCTTCTGTGGATGAAGCAAACACTCAAAGACTATGGCATTCATCTGAAGCAAGTGCCACTCTACTGCGAAAACGAAAGCGCCATCAAGATTGCCAACAACCCAGTTCAGCACTCGAAGACAAAGCACATTGAAATTCGTCATCACTTTCTCAGAGATCATGTTGTGAAGGAAGATATTGATATCATACACGTCAACACTGAAGAGCAATTGGCAGATATCTTCACCAAGCCCTTGGATGAGAAGAGATTTTGCAAGTTACGGTGTGAGCTAAATATCTTGGAATCCTCAAATGTCTTGTGATCAGGCACACATCCTAACACTTATGCATATTGATGACTTAGATGTGCAACACACAAAGTAAAGTATATCTTCAATCAATGAAGACTTACATTCTAAGTGTGAATACATTAATGTGGAATTTGACTTCGGAGCGCCACGATAATTGTGCGCCGTGTCTGGGTCTAATACTTCCTATACGATGGGTAACGCCACCACCAAATTCTTCTGTTTGAAGTGTTTTACCTAAGGCGTTACATTTTCTATGTCTTCACATTTTGTTTGTCTTCATTTTCAACTTGTCTTCATGATTATCGTCACTATGTTGATTTGATTGTCTTTCTCATATATATATATATATATATATATATATATACATACTAGTGTTCTGTCCTCTACAGCATTCACTTATAGCTATGTCTTCTTGTTGAATCTTTTGAACTAAGTGAATGTGATCGGACCCTAACCTCTCTATGCTTTCTATCTCAAACTCTATCTGTCCAAATCATATGCATTCTCTTGAAATTGTCGAATGTCTTCTCTGCGTCCTTGTCAGCAGAAGATACAGAGACAAACATTAAGTCCGTTTTCAATGCTAATTTCTTCACCTGAAACCCGGAGAAGTAGGAACGACCACCCGACAATCCAGGCGTGCGTGGGAATGTGGAACAACCTCTGATATGTTGCATGATGGCCACGTGTCCTTCAGATGTGAATCGCCAGGGGCACCTGTGTAATAACACTGTGCCGTCCCTGTCCCTATAAATACACGCCTCACCACAATCATTATCCTTTCTTCCACTCTCACACAAACCCTAGCGCCACCGCTAGCCCTCGATGACGCCGGCGACGAAGCGCTTAGCTGCCACGACCTCTCCGACGCCGTCTTCACGCCGGCCGCGGACATCGTCTTCTCCGCCGTCGCCGTAGGTGTCCTCCGTCGCCAAGTTAGGGCACGGACGATCGAACTGCTCGGCCTCCTCTTCCACTCCGTCTAGCAGTTCTTCGTGTGGTAAATAAAACTTCCTTTTTACGGCCCCTTTGATCCTATAGATTCATCACTTTCTGCCACAAGAAGTTTCTATTCACACAAGTTGGATCTATTTCATACTGCATCTCATAATATGCCTAGTATGTTCACTTATGCTTCACAAAATAGTTAGATTCCTCACTTGTACTGATCCGTGGATTCGTACAAATCTGGAACCAACTCTTTATCTATGAGTGAATGTCTTCGCACGATGAGGTCAATGTCTTCTAAACTGATTTATCTTCAAAATCTTCTGAGAATGCATATGACCTCTTCCCCTTCCCTCGCACCTTAATGCTGTCACAGGTACATGTCCGTGGGAGAATCCCTTGGTTCTCATAGTCTGCATTCATTTACAGAATTCTTACAGCATCATATAAATTCTCCCGAAGCCAGTTCCTGTTTGACCCGCAGGCGGAAGCCTTTGAAACCTTTAAACGTGTTGAAGCCATTCAGTTTGAAGTTCATGGCTACAGAGAAATCTACAAGGAAGGGAGGCAAACAACGCCGTGGAAACACTGCTAAGGACCTGCCACCAGATCTATATGAGCAATACAAGTCAGATACAGAAGAAACCTATGGAGAACGCAAGAACCGAATCCAATGGATTCGAAGACATTGGGCAGAGGAATGGTTCAAGTACAGATTCGTCACCGACGAATATGCTGAGAAGAGTGCCATCAAGGGACCATGGGGAGATATCACGTACAAAGGTCTTCAGCCCAAATCACAGTCCGAAGCTATTGCTCAAGGCTTTTACCCATGCATGCTTCGTGGACCTCAGCCTGCTAATGCCAACCCATCCTCTCTGTTGTGGTGTCGCAAAGACAATCTCTTCAAGCGCAACTATCAGTTTGCACAGAACTCTGCCAAGGAAAACAAGAAGTCATTGGGATTAGACTTCAACCCAGGCCCCTCTGCGCCACGTGCTGATGGCACATGAGAAGCTGAACCCAATCTGGTTGGGCCCTTCTACAACCTAGAAGGTCTCATCACTCATATTATGGTTCAAGGGGCAGTCGTGGCTCAACCTGCAGATGATGCTGAATCTGACGAAGCACCTGCACCACCGAAGCCGCAGAAGCAGAAGAAGGCTAAAGCTTCAAAGTCTGCCTCAGCACCAAAAATCTTACGGGCGAAGCCACTGGCTACTGCACATCCTGAAGACAGTGTGCAGTTTGAAGATCTCTCACGTATCTCCAAGAAGACTGAGATGAGAAAGAATACTGATCAGGCACTGACTGCTGCTGCTATTCTGCGCAATGACGCCATTGATCTGTCTAGTGATGAAGAGCTTGCAGATGACGCTCTTGAGCAACTGATCAAGAGCAAGGAAGAAGCAGAGATCTTCAATGATTTGCCTCTCTTTGATGGGGCAATCCTCCATAACTTCATTAATGAGTGGTTTGGCACGCCCAACCTCAGCTTTGAAGATCTGCAACTTCCAATTGGCCTCAGTGTCGCCTTCCATAGCACCATTGCTTCTAAGCTATCTCTAGCCTAGCGCATCGTTGAACTGAAGCAAAAGATCGACTATGAGAAAGCTCAGTTCAAGAAGCACATGGCCAAGCTCAGCGTGCAAGATGTGAAAAACTTCAAGATTATGCTGCACGAGCTCAAGGAAGCCTTTCTCAAAAAGCGTGAAGAAGCTCAAGATTCTCGTGAGCGCATGAAGAGCCTGGCTGACAAGTGTGTGCAAGCCTACAATGAGGCTAAGAAGCGCAAGGCTCTTGGTCGTCCTGACATCGACCCAAGAATGGCTGCAAAGAAGAAGAAACCCTCAACTGACCAATCTGCACCTTCAAGGCAGGAAGAACCTCGCATAGTCTTCCCAAGCAGCATGACTGGCTCGAAGACAAAGGTCAGGTCAACCACTTCAGAACTGAAGAAGACGAGGACTGCCGAGGTTGAAGCCAGAAAAAGGAAAAATCCTGAAGCTTCTGGTGTCGCTCCCTCTAAGAAGAAGCGCAAAACCAAGAAGGATCGGGCTGCTCCCACAGAGCCCTTAGTTGTTGAACCTATCTCAATGGTTCGCCCTGCATCTGAACACCATGAGCGCCAACTGATTGTTCATGAGCCTGCTTCCACAGAGGCTCCTGATGCTGAAGACATTCTAGCAGTTGACCCCACCGCTGCTGAAGACATTGGTCACCATGACAATGTTGAAGATGATGAAGTCCTTCCTCAGATGGAGCACCAACTGGTATCATCGCCTGTGCTTACGCACAGCGAACTCATCAGCATTGGTCGTCCTCTGACGCCAACTGCTTAGGATGCATCGTGGGCTGATCACCCACAGAGACAAGACACTCCAAGCTCTCCCCAAGCAACCCCATCAGTGCAAGAAGAGGATGACTTTGAGGCCCATCCAACTCCATCTCCACAGGCGTCGACAGCGCTACGCAGGCTTCGCAAAGGACCAAGGTCTCAAGTCCCTCTTCCGAGCGTTCCAAAAGGAGAAGTGCACCACCAATCTGTTGCATGTCAAGTGTTTCCAGATGCCACTCCTACTGTGACTGTCTCTGAGTCTGAAGCCAAAGGTGCTGAAGACAATCCGGCTGCATCAGCCGATGACAAACAAGAAGAAGATCGTGTCCCTACAGCCCCAAACTCTGAAGAAGCTGTTCCTGAAGTGAACGTGTCTGTGCCCGACCCTCCAGCTCATCAAGTGGAGGTTGAGAATCTTGAGACTGCCACCACCAACACAAATGAAGCCAATGACGTAGTCATGGCTGAAGCAAATGTGGAGCCTGCACCAACCAATGTGCCAGAGGCCAATGAAGCCAATGATGCAACTGCAACAGATGTGCAGCCTGACGCCACTGTTGATGCCACTGCTCCTGTTCCACCACCGAGGCCACACACTATCGAGCAAGCATTCAACTATGGCCAACTTGTCACTGTCAAATGGCCTTTTCTGATTCCTCCGCCTGTTGCTGGTCCTCAGTTTGACTATCACGTTGAGCACAGGCCTTAGGTTCAGAAGCCGATACCAAGGTTGCCCAGGTTTCCAGGCACTACATCTGCACCCAGATCGTTCAATATCAATGGCTTCAAAGCACACAACACCTTCTTCAATAGCGCCAAGAACCCCTACTCAAGGGCAAGAATATCTTCTGATTGGTTCTGGAGCTATCAGCAGCGCAGTTATTACTCATGCATTTTGTACAATCAAGGTCGTATTTTCCCACATATGTGTCTTGACACTGAAGCCATAACTGGTCTGCCTTGCTTGGAAGAAGCTCTGGATTGCTTCAAAGAGTCTGGATTGTTGCCGTTCGTCACCGACAAAGAGCACTGGAACGAAGAATTGTTGCTCCAATTCTATGCCACTCTTCATATTCGTGGCTACAACAGAGATCCGAAGACTTGGGTCCTTGAGTGGATGACCGGCGATGTTCATAACGAAGCCAAAGCCTTTGATATCATTGAGCTCACTGGTCTGCCCACTCCAGGAGATCTTTATGAACCTGGTTGTCAGCTTCATAGTGCAGCTATGGAGAGCATTTTTCAGAAGCCTGAACCAAACATGAGTCAGATGCTTAGCATGATGAATCCTTTGCCTCCAGATGCTGCATATCCTAAGGAGTTCTTTGTTGAAGACCTTGAGTATCTGCCACGCACTATCTATCACATTATAAGGCGAACTCTCTGGCCCATCAAAGGACATTCTCCACATGCAAAGCTGGAAGGTGTAATGAAGACTTTGGTCTTCCATATTCTTCACGGCAAATGTTTCAATGCACAAGACTTCTTCATCCGCTAGCTTGCTACATCAGGATCTGACATTTTTGGCTTGAAGTTTTACGCTCCATGGATAATTCGGCTGATCAAACTACACTCAGCTGTCACCTATCAGCCCTCTGCTCGCAATCATCGGATCTTTCTGCCTGACGTTGATATGTCAGTTGAAGCCATCTATCCAGAGCCTGCCAAGGAGCCTCTTAGTCTTCAACATGCTGAGAATCAAAGCTTCTCTCAAAACATTGAAGAAGTTCAAGCAGTCACTCGTGTTTATCCTCTGGCTGGTACTACACGTGCTGAAGGAAATATGCCCTAGAGGCAATAATAAAGTTATTATTTATTTCCTTATATCATGATAAAAGTTTATTATTCATGCTAGAATTGTATTAACCGGAAACATAATACATGTGTGAATACATAGACAAACAGAGTGTCACTAGTATGCCTCTACTAGACTAGCTTGTTAATCAAAGATGGTTATGTTTCCTAACCATGGACAAAGAGTTGTCATTTAATTAACAGGATCACATCATTAGTTGTTCTGAATGACATGACCCATTCCATTAGCTTAGCACCCGATCGTTTAGTATGTTGCTATTGCTTTCTTCATGACTTATACATGTTCCTATGACTATGAGATTATGCAACTCCCGTTTGCCAGAGGAACACTTTGTGTGCTACCAAACGTCACAACGTAACTGGGTGATTATAAAGGAGCTATACAGGTGTCTCCAAAGGTACATATTGAGTTGGCGTATTTCGAGATTAGGATTTGTCACTCCGATTGTCGGAGAGGTATCTCTGGGCCCTCTCGGTAATGCACATCACTTAAGCCTTGCAAGCATTGCAACTAATGAGTTAGTTGCGGGATGATGTATTACAGAATGAGTAAAGAGACTTACCGGTAACGAGATTGAACTAGGTAAGGGATACCGACGATCGAATCTCGGGCAAGTAACATACCGATGACAAAGGGAACAACGTATGTCGTTATGCGGTCTGACCGATAAAAGATCTTCGTAGAATATGTAGGAGCCAATATGAGCATCCAGGATCCGCTATTGGTTATTGACCGGAGACGTGTCTCGGTCATGTCTACATTGTTCTCGAACCCGTAGGGTCCGCACGCTTAAGGTTACGATGACACTTATATTATGAGTTTATACATTTTGATATACCGAAGGTTGTTCGGAGTCCCGGATGTGATCACGGACATGACGAGGAGTCTCGAAATGGTCGAGACATAAAGATTGATATATTGGAAGCCTATGTTTGGATATCGGAAGTGTTCCGGGTGAAATCGGGATTTTACCGGAGTACCGGGAGGTTACTGGAACCCCCCGGGAGCTATATGGGCCTAAGTGGGCCTTAGTGGAAAAGAGAAGGGGCAGCCCTAGATGGGCCGCGCGCCCCTCCCCTCCCTTGGTCCGAATAGGACAAGGAGAGGGGGCCGGCCCCCCTCTCTCTTTTCCCCCCTTCGCGAATCCTATTCCAACTAGGATTGGGGGGGGGGAATCCTAGTCCCAGAGGGAGTAGGACTCCTCCTGGCGCGCCTCTCCTAGGCCGGCCGCACCCCCCCCCTTGAGCCTTTATATACAGAGGCAGGGGCACCCCAGAGAAACACAAGTTGATCCACGTGATCATATTCTTAGCCGTGTGCGGCGCCCCCTTCCACCATAGTCCTCGATAATATTGTAGCGGTGCTTAGGCGAAGCCCTGCTGCAGTAGTACATCAAGATCGTCACCACGCCGTCGTGCTGACGGAACTCTTCCCCGACACTTTGCTGGATCAGAGTCCGGGGATCGTCATCGAGCTGAACGTGTGCTAGAACTCGGAGGTGCCGTAGTTTTGGTGCTTGATCGGTCGAGCCGTGAAGACGTACGACTACATCAACCAAACGCTTCCGTTGTCGATCTACAAGGGTACGTAGATCATACTCTCCCCTCTCGTTGCTATGCATCACCATGATCTTGCGTGAGCGTAGGAAAATTTTGAAATTACTACGAAACCCTACAGTGGCATCCGAGCCTAGGTTTTATATGTTGATGTTATATGCACGAGTAGAAAACAAGTGAGTTGTGGGCGATATAAGTCATACTGCTTACCAGCATGTCATACTTTGGTTCGGCGGTATTGTTGGACGAAGCGGCCCGGACCGACATTACGCGTACGCTTACGCGAGACCGGTTCTCCCGACGTGCTTTGCACATAGGTGGCTTGCGGGTGACAGTTTCTCCAACTTTAGTTGAACTGAGTGTGGCTACGCCCGGTCCTTGCGAAGGTTAAAACATCACCAACTTGACAAACTATCGTTGTGGTTTTTGATGCGTAGGTAAGAGTGGTTCTTGCTTAAGCCCGTAGCAGCCACGTAAAACATGCAACAACAAAGTAGAGGACGTCTAACTTGTTTTTGCAGGGCATGTTGTGATGTGATATGGTCAAGACATGATGCTAAATTTTATTTTATGAGATGATCATGTTTTGTAACCGAGTTATCGGCAACCGGCAGGAGCCATATGGTTGTCACTTTATTGTATGCAATGCAATCGCGTTGTAATGCTTTACTTTATCACTAAGCGGTAGCGATAGTCATGGAAGCATAAGATTGGCGAGACGACAACGATGCTACGATGGAGATCAAGGTGTCGCGCCGGTGACGATGGTGATCATGACGATGCTTCGAAGATAGAGATCACAAGCACAAGATGATGATGGCCATATCATATCACTTATATTGATTGCATGTGATGTTTATCTTTTATGCATCTTATCTTGCTATGATTGACGGTAGCATTATAAGATGATCTCTCACTAAATTATCAAGAAGTGTTCTCCCTGAGTATGCACTGTTGCGAAAGTTCTTCGTGCTGAGACACCACGTGATGATCGGGTGTGATAGGCTCTACGTTCAAATACAACGGGTGCAAAACAGTTGCACACGCGGAATACTCAGGTTATACTTGACGAGCCAAGCATATACAGATATGGCCTCGGAACACGGAGACCGAAAGGTCGAGCGTGAATCATATAGTAGATATGATCAACATAGTGATGTTGACCAATGAAACTACTCCATCTCACGTGATGATCGGACCTGGTTTAGTTGATTTGGATCACGTAATCACTTAGAGGATTAGAGGGATATCTATCTAAGTGGGAGTTCTTTAAGTAATATGATTAATTGAACCAAAATTTATCATGAACTTAGTACCTAATAGTATCTTGCTTGTTTATGTATGATTGTAGATAAATGGCCCGTGCTGTTGTTCCATTGAATTTTAATGCGTTCCTTGAGAAATAAAAGTTGAAAGATGATGGTAGAAATTACACGGACTGGGTCCATAACTTGAGGATTATCCTCATTGCTGCACAGAAGAATTATGTCCTGGAAGTACCGCTGGGTGCCAGGCCTGCTGCAGGAGCAGCGCCGGATGTTGTGAACGTCAGGCAGAGCAAAGCTGATGACTACTCGATAGTTCAGTGTGCCATGCTTTACGGCTTAGAACCGGGACTTCAACGACGTTTTGAACGTCATGGAGCATATGAGATGTTCCAGGAGTTGAAGTTAATATTTCAAGCAAATGCCCGTATTGAGAGATATGAAGTCTCCAATAAGTTCTACAGCTGCAAGATGGAGGAGAATAGTTCTATCAGTGAGCATATACTCAAAATGTCTGGGTATAATAATCACTTGATTCAAATGGGAGTTAATCTTCCAGATGATTGCGTCATTGAAAGAATTCTCCAATCACTGCCACCAAGCTACAAGAGCTTTGTGATGAACTATAATATGCAAGGGATGAATAAGACTATTCCCGAGCTCTTTGCAATGCTGAAAGCTGCGGAGGTAGAAATCAAAAAGGAGCATCAAGTGTTGATGGTCAACAAGACCACTAGTTTCAAGAAAAAGGCAAAGGGAAGAAGAAGGGGAACTTCAAGAAGAACAGCAAGCAAGTTGCTGCTCAAGAGAAGAAACCCAAGTCTGGACCTAAGCCTGAAACTGAGTGCTTCTACTGCAAGCAGACTGGTCACTGGAAGCGGAACTGCCCCAAGTATTTGGCGGATAAGAAGGATGGCAAGGTGAACAAAGGTATATGTGATATACATGTTATTGATGTGTACCTTACTAATGCTCGTAGTAGTACCTGGGTATTTGATACTGGTTCTGTTGCTAATATTTGCAACTCGAAACAGGGACTATGGATTAAGCGAAGATTGGCTAAGGACGAGGTGACGATGCGCGTGGGAAACGGTTCCAAAGTCGATGTGATCGCAGTCGGCACGCTACCTCTACATCTACCTTCGGGATTAATATTAGACCTAAATAATAGTTATTTGGTGCCAGCGTTAAGCATGAACATTATATCTGGATCTTGTTTGATGCGAGACGGTTATTCATTTAAATCAGAGAATAATGGTTGTTCTATTTATATGAGTAATATCTTTTATGGTCATGCACCCTTGAAGAGTGGTCTATTCTTATTAAATCTCGATAGTAGTAACACACATATTCATAATGTTGAAACCAAAAGATGCAGAGTTGATAATGATAGTGCAACTTATTTGTGGCACTGCCGTTCAGGTCATATCGGTGTAAAGCGCATGAAAAAACTCCATACTGATGGACTTTTGGAACCACTTGATTATGAATCACTTGGTACTTGCGAACCGTGCCTCATGGGCAAGATGACTAAAACACCATTCTCCGGTACTATGGAGAGAGCAACAGATTTGTTGGAAATCATACATACAGATGTATGTGGTCCGATGAATATTGAGGCTCGTGGCGGATATTGTTATTTTCTCACCTTCACAGATGACTTAAGCAGATATGGGTATATCTACTTAATGAAACATAAATCTGAGACATTTGAAAAGTTCAAAGAATTTCAGAGTGAAGTTGAAAATCATCGTAAAAAGAAAATAAAGTTTCTACGATCTGATCGTGGAGGAGAATATTTGAGTTATGAGTTTGGTGTACATTTGAAACAATACGGAATAGTTTCGCAACTCATGCCACCCGGAACACCACAGCGTAATGGTGTGTCCGAACGTCGTAATCGTACTTTACTAGATATGGTGCGATCTATGATGTCTCTTACTGATTTACCGCTATCGTTTTGGGGTTATGCTTTGGAGATGGCCGCATTCACGTTAAATAGGGCACCATCAAAATCCGTTGAGACGACGCCTTATGAACTATGGTTTGGCAAGAAACCAAAGTTGTCGTTTCTGAAAGTTTGGGGCTGCGATGCTTATGTGAAAAAGCTTCAACCTGATAAGCTCGAACCCAAATCGGAGAAATGTGTCTTCATAGGATATCCAAAGGAGACTATTGGATACACCTTCTATCACAGATCCGAAGGCAAGACTTTTGTTGCTAAGTTCGGAAACTTTCTAGAGAAGGAGTTTCTCTCGAAAGAAGTGAGTGGGGGGAAAGTAGAACTTGACGAGGTAACTGTACCTGCTCCCTTATTGGAAAGTAGTGCATCACAGAAAACTGTTTATGTGACACCTACACCAATTAGTGAGGAAGCTAATGATAATGATCATGAAACTTCAGAACAAGATACTACTGAACCTCGTAGATCAACTAGAGTGAGATCCGTGCCAGAGTGGTACGGTAATCCAGTTCTGGAAGTCATGCTACTGAACCTACGAACTATGAAGAAGCGATGGTGAGCCCAGATTCCGCAAAATGGCTTGAAGCCATGAAATCTGAGATGGGATCCATGTATGAGAACAAAGTGTGGACTTTGGTTGACTTGCCCAATGATCGGCAAGCAATTGAGAATAAATGGATCTTCAAGAAGAAGACTGACGACGACAGTAATATTACTGTCTACAAAGCTCGACTTGTCGCAAAAGGGTTTAGGAAAGTTCAAGGGATTGACTACGATGAGACCTTCTCACCCGTAGCGATGCTTAAGTCTGTCCGAATCATGTTAGCAATTGCCGCATTTTATGATTATGAAATTTGGCAAATGGGTGTCAAAACTGCATTCCTGAATGGATTTCTGGAAGAAGAGTTGTATATGATGCAACCGGAAGGTTTTGTCGATCCAAAGGGAGCTAACAAAGTGTGCAAGCTCCAGCGATCCATTTATGGACTGGTGCAAGCCTCTCGGAGTTGGAATAAACGCTTTGATAGTGTGATTAAAGGATTTGGTTTTATACAGACTTTTGGAGAAGCCTGTATTTACAAGAAAGTGAGTGGGAGCTCTGTAGCATTTCTGATATTATATGTGGATGACATATTACTAATTGGAAATGATATAGAATTTCTAGATAGCATAAAGGGATACTTGAATAAGAGTTTTTCAATGAAAGACCTTAGTGAAGCTGCTTACATATTAGGCATAAAGATCTATAGAGATAGATCAAGACGTTTAATTGGACTTTCACAAAGCACATACCTTGACAAGATTTTGAAGAAGTTCAAAATGGATCAAGCAAAGAAAGGGTTCTTGCCTGTGTTACAAGGTGTGAAGTTGAGTCGGACTCAATGCCCGACCACTGCAGAAGATAGAGAGAAGATGAAAGAAGTTCCCTATGCTTCAGCCATAGGCTCTATCATGTATGCAATGCTGTGTACCAGACCTGATGTGTGCCATGCTATAAGTCTAGCAGGGAGGTACCAAAGTAATCCAGGAGTGGATCACTGGACAGCGGTCAAGAACATCCTGAAGTACCTGAAAAGGACTAAGGATATGTTTCTCATATATGGAGGTGACACAGAACTCATCGTAAACGGTTACGTTGATGCAAGCTTTGACAATGATTCGGACGATTCTAAATCGCAAACCGGATACGTGTTTGCATTAAACGGTGGAGCTGTCAGTTGGTGCAGTTCTAAACAAAGCGTCATGGCGGGATCTACGTGTGAAGCGGAATACATAGCTGCTTCGGAAGCAGCAAATGAAGGAGTCTGGATGAAGGAGTTCATATCCGATCTAGGTGTCGTACCTAGTGCATCGGGTCCAATGAAAATCTTTTGTGACAATACTGGTGCAATTGCCTTGGCAAAGGAATCCAGATTTCACAAGAGAACCAAGCACATCAAGAGACGCTTCAATTCCATCCGGGATCTAGTCCAGGTGGGAGACATAGAGATTTGAAAGATACATACGGATCTGAATGTTGCAGACCCGTTGACTAAGCCTCTTCCACGAGCAAAACATGATCAGCACCAAGGCTCCATGGGTGTTAGAATCATTACTGTGTAATCTAGATTATTGACTCTAGTGCAAGTGGGAGACTGAAGGAAATATGCCCTAGAGGCAATAATAAAGTTATTATTTATTTCCTTATATCATGATAAAAGTTTATTATTCATGCTAGAATTGTATTAACCGGAAACATAATACATGTGTGAATACATAGACAAACAGAGTGTCACTAGTATGCCTCTACTAGACTAGCTTGTTAATCAAAGATGGTTATGTTTCCTAACCATGGACAAAGAGTTGTCATTTGATTAACAGGATCACATCATTAGTTGAATGATCTGATTGACATGACCCATTCCATTAGCTTAGCACAAAGAGAAGGGGCAGCCCTAGATGGGCCGCGCGCCCCTCCCCTCCCTTGGTCCGAATAGGACAAGGAGAGGGGGCCGGCCCCCCTCTCTCTTTTCCCCCCTTCGCGAATCCTATTCCAACTAGGATTGGGGGGGGGAATCCTAGTCCCAGAGGGAGTAGGACTCCTCCTGGCGCGCCTCTCCTAGGCCGGCCGCACCCCCCTTGAGCCTTTATATACGGAGGCAGGGGCACCCCAGAGGAACACAAGTTGATCCACGTGATCATATTCTTAGCCGTGTGCGGCGCCCCCTTCCACCATAGTCCTTGATAATATTGTAGCGGTGCTTAGGCGAAGCCCTGCTGTAGTAGTACATCAAGATCGTCACCACGCCGTCGTGCTGACGGAACTCTTCCCCGACACTTTGCTGGATCGGAGTCCGGGGATCGTCATCGAGCTGAACGTGTGCTAGAACTCGGAGGTGCCGTAGTTTCTGTGCTTGATCGGTTGAGCCGTGAAGACGTACGACTACATCAACCAAACACTTCCGTTGTCGATCTACAAGGGTACCTAGATCATACTCTCCCCTCTCGTTGCTATGCATCACCATGATCTTGCGTGAGCGTAGGAAAATTTTGAAATTACTATGAAACCCAACAAGGGAGGCTGAGATTCAACTCAGAAGACCTCGTCTTCACCTTATTCCCCTTGAGCTAAGGACACCCAGTCCTCGCCCAATCACTCTGGTAAGTCTTCAAGGTAGACTTCCAAACCTTCACAGACTTCGTTCACCGGTGATCCACAATGACTCTTGGATGCTCAGAACGTGACGCATAACCGGCTGGAGGATTCACAGTCCTCAAGTGTAATAAGTCTTCAGATCACATAGACAGGAAGACTTAAGTGATGCTAACACTCTTTGGCTCTGGGCGGTTAGGGCTTTATCCTCGCAAGGAATTCTCTCTCAAAGGCTTCGAGGTGGGTTGCTCTCAAACGACAAAAGCCGTACTCTAACTCTGAGCATCCAACCGTTTATGGTTGTAGGGGGTGGGCTATTTATAGCCACTAGGCAACCCGACCTAATTTGTCCGAAATGACCCTGGGTCACTAAGGAACTGACACGTGTTCCAACAGTCAGATTTCAAACACACACGGAAACTTTACTTGGGCTACAAGCAAAGCTGACTTATCCAACTCTGGACAAGATTTGCTCTCATAGTCTTCACTCGAAGACATAGGATTTTGCTTAAGCATCACTTCAGTCATTCTGACTGGTTCTCTTGGACCCCACTTAACAGTACGGTGGTTCCTATGACTCAACAAAGAAGAAAAAGAACGACGAAAGAACTAAGTCTTCGCGCTCCATAGTCTTCATGCGATGTCTTCTCTTGTCATAGTCTTCAATGTGAATGTCTTCACATACCACCTTTGTCTTCAATGTCTTCTTACATTTTTGGGGGTCATCTCTGGTAGGAAAACCGAATGAATGAGGGACTTCTACCTGTGTTATCCTGCAATTCTCACAAACACATTAGTCCCTCAACTAGGTTTGTCGTCAATATTCCAAAACCAACTAGGGGAGGCACTAGATGCACTTACAATCTCCCCCTTTTTGGTGATTGATGACAAACTAGTTGAAGTTTTCAAGGGGGAATATAATATGTGAAATTGTAAAGGATAGGGAATTGTCTTCATAAGTTGCAAGGGCTCCCCCTGAAGATGTGCATATAAGTAATTTGCTTTTGGAATGCAAACGCACATGGCAGGTTGTACTTGTGGAGATCCTCTTCAACTTATGATGAAAATTCATCATGCATGAAAAGTATGTGAAGATAATGACATGCATAATGAAAAATGGACGTCTGCAAAATGATCTAAGTGCGGAATTTATTGTCGCACATGCGGAATTTATCATCGCATCACAGAATAGCAAATAAGTAGCAGATGACCATCGAGTTTAAGTGTTACAAATCAAAGAACCAAATGTATCAAAACGAGAGTTGTAAACACTAGGCAAAATATAAAGCAACCGCCCATATGGACCCGCTTGAAGACTATCAAACTCATATGCTTCTCCCCCTTTTGTCAGTAAGGACTAAAAAGGTTTGAAGACATAGAGCGTCTACTCGTTCCCATGAGGAGTAGGTGAAGCAGCAAGGTCGTCGGTGTTGTTAGGCGGTGCAGACGAACTCGGGGCAGTGTCGATGCGTGCAGAAGTAGGGGGCGGTGAAGTAGCATCGTCTTCGTCATCGATCACTCTGGCATTCACAGTTCCCGCGGAGGAAGAGAACTCAGAGTCTTCAAGAGACGGAGTTCGTCGCAGCACAGTCCTTCTTGGAGGTGTTGAGTCAAACTTGAAGCATTCAGAGAAGCCATCCTCTTGAAGATCATCTTCATAACACATAAGTGTCAGCCCTTTCCATGTACGCCGACAGGTTTCATGGGCAACAAAGGCATTCTTGGTGGCAAGGTTGCGAATCCTGTTTACGCCCACCAAGAGGCTATGCATTTGGCGCTTCAGCCAGTCATGATGCTTATCCTGTTTCTTATGAAGGGCAACCAGAAGTTCTTGGTCGTTGAGAACACGAGATCACTTCTTGGGCCGTTGGGCAATGGTGCTTTCAGTGGCTTCAGTGAGGGCACGATGAGGTGCACGTGTAGGGTTTCATAGTAATTTCAAAATTTTCCTACGCTCACGCAAGATCATGGTGATGCATAGCAACGAGAGGGGAGAGTATGATCGACGTACCCTTGTAGATCAACAACGGAAGCGTTTGGTTGATGTAGTCGTACGTCTTCATGGCTCGACCGATCAAGCACCGAAACTACGGCACCTCCGAGTTCTAGCACACGTTCAGCTCGATGACGATCCCCGGACTTCGATCCAGCAAAGTGTCGAGGAAGAGTTCCGTCAGCACGACGGCATGGTGACGATCTTGATGTACTACTGCAGCAGGGCTTCGCCTAAGCACCGCTACAATATTATCGAGGACTATGGTGGAAGGGGGCGCCGCACACGGCTAAGAATATGATCACGTGGATCAACTTGTGTTTCTCTGGGGTGCCCCTGCCTCTGTATATAAAGGCTCAAGGGGGGGGGTGCGGCCGGCCTAGGAGAGGCGCGCCAGGAGGAGTCCTACTCCCTCTGGGACTAGGATTCCCCCCCCCCAATCCTAGTTGGAATAGGATTCGCGAAGGGGGGAAAAGAGAGAGGGGGGCCGGCCCCCTCTCCTTGTCCTATTCGGACCAAGGGAGGGGAGGGGCGCGCGGCCCATCTAGGGCTGCCCCTTCTCTTTTCCACTAAGGCCCACTTAGGCCCATATAGCTCCCGGGGGACTCCGGTAACCTCCCGGTACTCCGGTAAAATCCCGATTTCACCCGGAACACTTCCGATATCCAAACATAGGCTTCCAATATATCAATATTTATGTCTCGACCATTTCGAGACTCCTCGTCATGTCCATGATCACATCCGGGACTCCGAACAACCTTCGGTATATCAAAATGTATAAACTCATAATATAACTGTCATCGTAACCTTAAGCGTGCGGACCCTACGGGTTCGAGAACAATGTAGACATGACCGAGACACGTCTCCGGTCAATAACCAATAGCGGATCCTGGATGCTCATATTGGCTCCTACATATTCTACGAAGATCTTTTATCGGTCAGACCGCATAACAACATACGTTGTTCCCTTTGTCATCGGTATGTTACTTGCCCGAGATTCGATCGTTGGTATCCCTTACCTAGTTCAATCTCGTTACCGGTAAGTCTCTTTACTCGTTCTGTAATACATCATCCCACAACTAACTCATTAGTTGCAATGCTTGCAAGGCTTAAGTGATGTGCATTACCGAGAGGGCCTAGAGATACCTCTCCGACAATCGGAGTGACAGATCCTAATCTCGAAATACGCCAACTCAACATGTACCTTTGGAGACACCTGTAGAGCTCCTTTATAATCACCCAGTTACGTTGTGACGTTTGGTAGCACACAAAGTGTTCCTCTGGCAAACGGGAGTTGCATAATCTCATAGTCATAGGAACATGTATAAGTCATGAAGAAAGCAATAGCAACATACTAAACGATCGGGTGCTAAGCTAATGGAATGGGTCATGTCAATCAGATCATTCAACTAATGATGTGATCCTGTTAATCAAATGACAACTCTTTGTCCATGGTTAGGAAACATAACCATCTTTGATTAACAAGCTAGTCTAGTAGAG